>NC_086306.1:3819278-4004999 GCF_963924245.1 Chroicocephalus ridibundus | reverse complement strand
GAATGCTCAATGTTTTCGTATTATTTCACACATTTTCTGTAGCCATGGATAGTCTAAGGGTTATGTTTATTTCTTATATGCTGGTAGAAACTACAGAGATGAACAAGAGAAATATCCATTAAATGGGCTGTCTTGGCCAAAAATAGAAAACAGTAATAAGAAATGTGATAATCCTCAGTAATTTGGCTTCCAACACTCCCTACCTTAACACTACGGCTGTTGGACTTCTAAGATATACTGTCATTAACAAAATGCTTTATGGAAATGGAAAGCGAGGACAGCTTGCCTCCCCGGCTGAAGAGATTAACAGCATTCAAACCGGCCACCCAGAGGGTATAGAGGAGCAGTAGGGTTTGGTACAGAACAAAGCCCACAAAGAAAAGTCCAGAACGGTACAGAGCGACACAAATAAAGCACAGTTGTGACTTTCTACTTGCTGGCTCCACCATAATATTTAACATAGGATCAAACAAGTCTGCTTTAATGGGTACTTTTCTAATGGCTGTGTAAATACAATAGCCCTATCGTCAGGTCATGTTAAATATAGACTATAATTAACTGTTTGCCCTGGTTTAATCTAATCTAAATATTTGGAAGGGGGGTGTGGGAAATTATATTATACTAAATCCCACTCTTTAAAAAGAAATGGGATTGTGGCAGTTCGGGGTAGTTGCCCAAACAGATGTGAATGTAGACTTGCTTTGCTGCTGGCTGTAGTAAGACTACAGCCCTGGCTTAAATTTAAGCACCTGCTTAGCGCTCTGCTGCCTGGGCGCCTGGGTGCACAGAGCCTCGCAGGATCTGGCCTTCCAGAGCAAGGCACGAATGTCTATTAACAAGAACCCAAAGGCACCTTTCCCACCGGTGGCAGAAATGCAGTAATTTATTCCATAGTCATGATGTCCTTCTTTGAAAGTTCATGTACAAATATATGTACAAAAATGGAGTTTTATTTAGACAGAAAAGAAAAATCAAGTTCAGATAGAACGATTGCAGAGATGAGAACTTGTGCTAGGACAGTTATAAAAAAAAAAAAACTGTGAGCAAAATTTGGACAAATATGTTAGTGTAATCTCCGCACAGGCTCTCTTAGTGGGCGCACACGTACACACACACGGCTGCACGGGCACCTGTGAAACACATGGGGCAGCTTTCCCACTAACCTAGAGCTTTGCTGCTTATAATCAGCGGGGGTGAACTGGGAAGCGAACAGAACGGTGCCATTTCACACGCCCTGTGGAGCGGTGGAAATGTCTACACAAATTGGAGGCCAAAAAAGGATCAATATGTAATATTTATGCATATGTAATTATAGATTTGCTTTCAGATCTGCTAGGAGATTAGTTTATACCAATGAAATAAGTAGAGTTTAATTGCTTTCTTAGTTTAGAAATGTCCCTTTGTTTGAGTAAGGATTACGAGCAGGCAGAATTCCCCACCCCGTAGCTTTGCTTCCCTAGTTTTTCAATACTGGTGGTAACCTGAGTAATCATTTGAATTCCCCACATACTTTGCGTGTTACACAATTGCCTCATTTCTGGATGACTACAATTTATTTTCAATAATAATTGTACTTGACTCTTTCCAGGCACCTATTAGCTAGAGACTATACCGAAACAGTCTATTCTGATGACGGTCGACAAATAACAACAAGTCCTCAAATCAAGGTAATAAAAAAAAAGATTTCCTTATACTTGCAGTCTTGAAGAGGTCTGTAAGAGATTCATGGGTCCATGAGATAATAGCACATATGAGATAGAAAGAAAAGATTTTAAATCTGGGTTCTAAGCATCTAAGCCTCTGAAGGGATGGGGAAGATGCGACCTGTGACCTGGGCAGAGCTACACTGATTTACACCTGTTGAGAATCAGACAGTTTGCCCATTAAAAAACCAAGCGCTTTTCACGGACAAACACATTGTCTGAGCCGACTTTCTGTCTTTTGTCAGGAAAGGGAGTGGAGCCAAGGCCATTCCACTACTGTTACCTCCTGACTTTGCCCTCCCGACTTTGCTCATTCTGGGCAACTTGATGATTGGCTTTTACGCCCTAATCTCAGTGAGATCATAGATTCAGATAAAGACACATTTCCTCACTGGCTCACGTTACCACCCACGCTCACAGCAAATGCGCTGCAGGTTACCCCAGGTGGTTTCTCCGAGCCATGACAAATCAGTTATTCAGATCCAGACACAAAGGAAGTCACTAAATTTATTTTTTAATTAACTGTGCACTCATGGGTCTTATCTTCAACAAAGCTCTCACCTGAAGCTTTTTGTCCAATGTCATGCTATGTGTTTTAACACCTGTAATTTGGAATACAAAGCCTAATATTCTTTGCCATGGAGTGCTTAGCAGGAACAGGAGGATCTTGAGTGAAGTAGATGGGCATAAAGAATTCTTTTGGGTGGTTTTTTTTGGTGGAAAAAAGATGCTATTTCTGATTGCTCCAGTTACTTTCACTCCCTGGATGGATGCTGTGAAAAACAAATAGCACCTACGCCTGGGTAAAGACAATCTCACACGTCTACCTATGCGGCTTGCTGAATTAGAAATCCCTAACATTGTGGATACTTTATCACAATCTCAGGAGCTGTTTCTCTTGTATCCTCAAAAGACGCAAAATAATTCTCCACTTCTTTCTCTAGTAATTTTCACTTTCTTGATGTCTTTTTCACTGTAGAAAGTTGGCACCTTCTGATGGAAGGAAAACAAATACATGCTAAAGTGCAACAAACATCCCTGAGAAAACAAAAGGTTGATGCTGTTATAGGTCTCTCTTAAGACACCTATTAAGGAAAATGCTATAGCTAACATTTTCCACAATAACTCAAGTGACTTTGAAGTCTCTTTGAACACAAAAGCGTTCATTAGACCTTAGATCCTCAAGTCGATTAAGTCATTAAAATTTGTCCTCTAATCATATGTCTTAACATAATACATGCATTTTAATCTAATTGAAGTTAATGCATTTAATTGTTGGGTTAATATTAAAGGGTGTTTCCTTGAAATTTGGCCACAATAAAATCATTTGGTATGGACCTCAATTCAGCAGAGCACACCAGAATATGCTTAATTTTGCGCAGTGAGTATGCGTATTCTCATTTCCATGTACCGTTGTGTATTGACCAGAGCCCGCCATGGCCAGATTTGTCAAAATCTGGGTCACTCTGTGTAGAAGGGTACCAATAACGGTACCGTAGCAACCATGGAAACGGTCACCAGCTTTTTTCATTTTAAGAATCTCCTCTAACGGGAGATTTCCTCAGACAGTGTAGTTGTAGGTTGTAGCTAGTGTAGTTTGTCTTCTGAAATCACTCTATCTAAGCCAACTCATGGCAGTCAATGAGGCATGGCCCGATTTGACACTGTATTTTTTCTTTCTAACCAGGATCACTGTTATTATGAAGGTTACATTCAGAATGATGCTGGTTCCATAGCAAGCATCAGTGCGTGCAAAGGTCTGAGGTAAGATGGAAGTTTTCTTCCCAAAGGGTACCAATGGCAGAATACGCATGCTCTATAAATTTTCCAATATAAAAATAATCAGGATGTAAAGAATTGGCGTTATCTTTTATTCAGGCTTACAAGAAAACTAGTTTACCAAAAAAAAGGAAAAGAAGGGAGGAATAAAAAGCTACCTTTCTACTTCAGTTTCAGAGTTTATAAAGTGGAAGCTAAAGAAACATCTACATCAATAAATTTATATGACTAATTCCATATTAAATCCAGTCATAAATCATAGAATTTGGTGGTGCTTACAGTAAACCTTTAGGGCTGATGCTTCTCAGCTGTAGGAAGCTCCAGTGACGCTTAAGAGAAGGCTACGTTATTTTCAGCGCTACAGCAGCTACAGGGTCAGGAAGTTCAAGCTTTTGCATGAAAAGCTCAGTTAACAGAAGCTGTTCATTTCTAATCACCTAAGACACAGTGGTATACCATAAAAAGGGAAGAGGATAGCTGAGGAGTCTGAGAAGCCGCAAGATAACATTTTCCCAGTGTTTAGCAGGGTTTTGCAAAACCCAGACTTCCTTTGGGAACACTTCTTGCATACCTTGTTGAGTTTACACATTAACACAGAATGCTTATTTTGACATTTGCTGCTCAGAATTATTCAAAGCTCTTAATTCCTTTCGATATTTCAGCTTTTCTTCTCAATTAAAGATGAAAACATATCTTTGAATTCCCCACTGAACTGAAATTCACTTTTCAATCACCTCTATTAGCACAAAACCCTAAAGTTTAATTCATTCCTTAACCAGTTTCTTTTTGACTGACAGTCTCCTACTCATAGACTTCACTGACCAGCCAAATCTTCTAAATGATTTCTACTTTTAAATTATTGTACACTCTGCCTGCATGCTGCCAAACTCTTCCATTGCGTCAGTGCATGCGATGGTCCGTACGCTCAGGCTAAACGCTCTTAGGGATAACGTTGCTATCTTGACTCAGTCCTGCAGATTCAAAAGATCACAGTCTAACTCATTTTCTTAGTGGCTATTTTGAGACCCGTGGCCAGAAGTACCTTATTGAGCCCTTGGGAACTTCAGACAGAGAGGAACATGCAGTCTATAAGTATGAGGACCTCGAACAAGAGTCCATAAAAACCTGTGGGCTAATCAATAATACCTGGGAAGCAGATTCAAATGACCCCATCAGTGACTACTTCAAATCCAGCAACAATCCAGAAGTAAGTACCTACTTAAGCAACAGTCCAGTGAGTAAATGTCAGAAAAGAAATCGCGGCTGTAGGAGAGCTCTGCGAGTAGCACAAGTCCCGCTTTGTCTGGTGGCACCTCCACCCGCTTTGTCTGGTGGCACCTCCAGAAAAGAAGCGATCGCAAACAGTAAAGCATAGTCAGATCTTAAAAACCAGCGCAAAATCTCACAGATCTGAGATTTCAGAGTCATCACCTGAGTTAAGCCCTCCTGCATGTACTAATAGGTGCCCATGGGCATCTTTAAACATCTAAATACTTCTTAATATTGAGTCTACCTTTCATCATTCTAATAATCATTTTAATACCTAGCCTATCTTTCATCATTTAAACCAGGCAGTCCCATTCTAAAAGACTTGGCTAAAGAAATACCCTCATAACTAATACAAGGGTTTGAAATTGCAAAGGTTGGGACGGACGCAGGCTTTAAAAGTCATTTAAATGTATTTTTTCTTTAGATGAAAGCATACCTGAAAGCAAAAAAGTATCTGGAAGTTTACATAGTTGCAGACAATACTTTGGTGAGTACTGAAATGATTTTTTTTTTTTCATTTGACCAGCTTGAGGTGAGCTTTCCAAAGTAGGTACTACTCGTACCCCTGGGCTCCTACCAAAATTACAGTGCTGCACTGTGTTTTACCAGACTTTGGCTAGGAATAGGATTTCCTAATGGCCATTGATTTTGAAAATCCCACCTGGAGAGAATGAAAATGCAGAAAACGCCCTGCAGTGCCTGTTCTCTTCTGCACCCTACACATAGATACACGTTTTAAAAGGGCCTGATCTTGAAATACGTTGTCCGATAAAATAGTACATTGAAAAGATAGTATGCAGACCAGGCGTGGTGTGGTTTGCGATGCAATATTCTGAGGGACGTTTCTTAACTGATAAATCACTTTTTTCCTCTCCTTTTCCTAACATACTGTATTTACTTTTTTAGTATAAGAAGTATGAGGAAGATGTTAAAACTGTAAGAGAAAGGATATTTGGAATAGTCAATTACATCAACACGGTAAGAGGAAATACAGCAAAGTGAAACTGAATTAGAATTCTATTAGAATTTAATTAGAAAGTGAATTATTTATCATTTTTATAATGAATTTTCATTATTGCATGTAGGAAAGAATGAAAACTGAACCTCATTGTAATTTATGATACAAACTTAACACATCTTTCTATATTATCTTGTTCTTTGTCCTCAGGTATGAGATTTCTATAAAGGAATTATTGTTAAAGAAAGCGTTATACCATATTTTCTTAACAGCTTTTAGTGAATGATTGAAATCCTTCAAAAAGAATGAACTCATTTTTGATTCTTGTTTTCTTCTGCAAGTCAAATTTCTTCCAAAATATTCCTTGAATTTTCAAGTATTTTAAAGAATTTTAAGAATTTTCAAGTATTCAGAAAACATTTTTATAGTTGGTGGGGAAAAATAAGATTTCACGTTTTGTTTTTCTTTGTAATTTCTTGTTGCAACTTCAAAGTCCTGAAAAGCTTAAATCAGGTCTGGAGTGAAAGATATATTGCAAGCGACGAAAGTGAACCAACTACCAGGATAAGCGTTTGTTTCGGAAGTCTTCATAACCTACTTCATTTTTACAGCACCACTGTTTTTCTGCTGCAGGTTTATAAGGCCATAAATATCTACGTGGCTTTAATTGGCCTCGAAATTTGGACAGATGGCGACAAATGCCTCCTGAGTCGTGCTGCAGGATTCACCCTGGACAGTTTCTCAAAGTGGCGCCGATCAGATTTATTAACGAGGAAAAAAAATGACAATGCTCAGCTACTCACGTGTGTATCGCTCTGCTTCCTATTTGCACTCCCAAGTATGCTAAAGGAATTTGCTCTTTAAAAATTGGTGACCAAGCCATCAGAAACATCTATATCGAGCAGGATTTCATGCTTTCCAATACAAGATTGTACTAATTCTAGGACAAACAGACAAATGTAGGCTCCCTTTCCTTGCTAGTATCTAATCTTTCTATCTGAATCCCTGCAGAAAAAGGCAATGTAAAGTTTTGTTACATCTCAGTCTCTCCTTTTCTTTTTCCTCTCTCCTTTTCCTTCTCTTCAACTGTCACAGAACAGTGGAGTGTCCCGAAGACGGCCGTGCAGTCTAACAGCCTAAGGAGCCATGACATGAAGTTTAACGGCTGGGAAATGCACGTTGCCAAACTAAACCAGCGCTCCCTTCGCTCTTCTGGCTCCCGTTCAATGGCCCTGATTCATCCAAGCACTTTGCTACATTTAGAGCACTTCATCAAGCTCTTTACACTCAGAGAGATGCTTTGAGCCTGATGAACCGCAACGTAATTTAAGTAAAAGTTTAAAATGAAAAGTGTATTCAATTGTTTTCTGATTTGCAGTGGTCTTAAGTACATCCTCAAATACTGTATTAAATCAGGGAGCTGGAAACGAGCATATGCTTAAAGCCTGGTTAATAAGGTAGACTTGATTTCAGATTTGGTTCCTGGTCACTTCATCGCATTTCACTCTGCCTTTCTTCTTCCCCACAGAGGCTATGACTTTGAGGGGACAACAGTCGGATTAGCCTTTCTAAAATCCATATGCAGTGATATATATTCTGCAGGTATTATTCAGGTCTGATTTATTTTTGTTTATTTTATGTCTCAAAGCCTTTTCTATGTTTTTTACTCAACCAGCAAAGAACTTCTGTGAAAACTATTCGGTGTACGACGCTTTCAGTTCTGTCTGGTTCATATCATTATTTTATTAGACTGTAGAAATTGACAGTCAGAGATTTTATTTTAAATGAAGTGCAGAGAGTAAAGAAAGCACACACAAAGCATGGTATATGTGTTATCTAAATGCCAACATCAAACCGACACCTGTTTTTGGAGTACTAGGCTCCAACAGAGTCAAAGGAGGGAAATAAGTAATTTTGTGCCTCTACCTTAAGGTTCCCTGTTTTGAACGGGGAATTGGTTCTGACTGTCACAATGCAAATCATCAGTTTGGCCACTTAATTACAGCTGCCTAAACTACTGTACTTAAACTTCAGCCTAAAGAGGAAGACAGATCCTAAACTTTACCAACAACACCTGGAACTCAACTGTTGCACCCAGCTTCAGAGGCCAGGTTGGTAAGAGGAACAACCCACACAAAAATCTGGCTTTCCCACACCATAAGGAAATCCGAGCATGACTGGAAACCCAGAATACTTTTTAGGGCAGGGGGATGCATTCTGTAGCAGCATGATTTGCGATGCCATGCTGGAAGAGTACGACCAGTATGCTGTGTCTCGTGCTCTCTGTGTTTCTACTACCACCAGCTGTTTATACATCTGGATTTCACCCAAAAGAGCAGGACTTTTCCTTTCCTCCCTCCCACCAACAGCACAAAACACTGAGCTAAGAGCCAAGATGGAGCGCAGCAACCGTCTTTCTGTGCACACACAACGCCGTACACAACAGCTACCTTGATGTAATGAGTAATAATTATATCACACCCGCCTAATTACCCTAAGCACAGAGACAGCTACCCAGAGAGAGCATTGAGAGTCTCAGATGTTCAGTTCCCCTTAACACTCCGTTGTTATTTGGCAGCCTAACTTCCTCATGTTTATTTAAAAACCTATTTATTCATGTTCCTTAATGGGATCATCTCATTGCTATTGCAATATAATCCAGCATAAACTGTAGAATAGATGCATATACGGATTGAACAATATATCAATATAGCACTGAAGATAATTCCACTTCAAGAAAAATTGTCCTATTTCTTAGCCGCTTGGCTTCTCTGGTGTTCCTGCTTGTTCCTAAAATACTCATAGAAATAATAGCTTGCTCTTATCTCTACAGGATCATAACAGAAATGAAATTGCAGTTGGAGCTACCATGGCACATGAGATGGGACACAACCTTGGCATGAGTCACGACACCAGAGCCTGCACGTGTCACGATAAAGTTTGTATCATGACAGATACTGTCAGGTAGGAGTTTGGACAAAAAGGCAAAGGCATTAATGTACGGGGTGGTTCAAGATGGGCTTTGGATAAGCTGCCAGTTCCCAAAATGGAGTAGCAATTATTTTTGCCCCCTGGGATTATTCCATTCAAATTATACAAGAAGAGTAAAATTAGGAAATTCCATGTCCTTCTAATGTATGCTGAGATGGATACACCACCGCAAAAAAACCCAAACCAAACCAGACTCTAGTCCCTTTTGGACAGCATTGGCTTTGCGTGGGGTGGGGGCCTTCTCATTAAACCACCAGTCATTTCTTCCTTACAATGACAACATATGTATATGGAAAAATGGTTGCACCCAATAGTTTAGGGGCACGGTCACTTGTTTCATTTCTTTTGTAAAGGGTATTACTTTTCCCTACCTATGCCAATCCTAATGTAAATTCTCCTGCTTTCTCAATATAGTTCTATCATCCCCAAGAAATTCAGCTCTTGCAGCCTCCAAAGTTTTGAGAAATACATGCTGAGTGACATGCCAAAATGCCTAACGAACATCCCAGATAAAAGCAGCATCATAGCACCTCCGTCCTGCGGAAATGGCTTTGTGGAAAAAGGAGAGGAATGCGACTGTGGTACTCCTGAGGTATCTGCATAACCGGGAATAAAATAATACTTGGAAGAGGCAAAGAGGTTTCTGTTAGTTCCTGAGGTAGCCCGTTCAAAGCTGGCTGAAATATTTCTGTAGAAACTGCGGTCATCAAATTGCCGATCTGCAATGTAGCCCCCCCTATAAAGTGCACGCCAAATGGTGAGAAAGATGCCTACATGGTTTGTCCTGCTGTGTTCAGAGAGGAACTGAGAATGGGGAAAACCACACATACGAAACCATCTCATCAGAAGTAAGCAAGTTCCCTGCTCGACTTCCATCAGCACTTTCATAATCAAACACACTTTGTATTCTTTATCTGCTCACTCCCAATGGCTGGCGTAGCTTCTAGTGAAAATGCTGTTCAGAAAAGCAAAGCGCAGGTCCAGGGTTCACATCCCTCCCTCCCTCCCTCAATAACCAAGTACAGGGTGGCTCGTTGAGAACCCAGAACAGAGGGAGCGAGCCCTGAAGCAGGGGACCAGAGCTCTGACTGCCGATTCTCTCACAGGAGTGCACAAATGAGTGCTGCGACCCCGAGACGTGCAAACTGACAGCAGGTTCCATATGTGCACAAGGAGAGTGCTGTGAAAACTGCCAAGTAAGACACCTTTTAATCTCTATATTTTCTAGGGTTTGGGTTTTTTTCCCCCCCGTGATAAAGCAGAAATACACCTTTCAAAAGAACCGACCCTCTTTGTAATTCCTGACATAGCACTGTAATGACAAGCGCACTTTGTCCATCCCATACTACACCAAAACTATCAATTGACTTAAATCTTTCAACATCCTGGAGAAATGAGCATTTTGATTACCCACTTTCTCCTGGAAAGAAAAGCTGAGGACAACCAGGCAAAAATCTTGTCAATTGACAAAACCAACTTTAAATTAGATACGGATCTGGCCCCTCATGCAACTTGTACAGTGAGGATGGGATTTGTCTCCCCTAATTTTATCCCTCTAGTTCGCTGTGATTTTTAAATGGCAAGGAAGAGCACCGTGTTACGCATGGTACTGCTTTCTCTTCCTTCAGTATAAAAAGCCAGGAGCTGTGTGCCGAGCAGTCAGGCATGACTGTGACCTGGCCGAGATGTGCACCGGCTTTTCTGCAAATTGCCCAGAGGACCGATTCCGTGTGAACGGACATTCCTGCAACTACGGCAAAGGCTATTGCTACATGGGAGACTGTCCCACTCGAGAAGACCAGTGCAAAGCTGCTTTCGGACCACGTGAGTACCAGCTGGCATTGAAAAATAAGGTTGCCTAGGTCTAAGGAGAGAGACAGTGGTAGGCTTTGTCTACTAGCACATCATCAAGTCATCCTTTTGTAAATCAGGAACAGTACATCTATATAAATGAGTTCTAGTTTGTAGTATACACTATATTATTATTATTTTTATATTTACACTGTAAGAGATTATCATCACACGAGCTGAAGCCCAGACCATACAATGCAATGTATTTCTAGAGAAATGGGAAGTGGTCCGCGTATTCCTCTTTTGCACAATGCTTTTAAGATAACTTTGGAATGGAGCTGAGCGAGTATTCTTTGCTTGATAGGAAGAGGAAACGTCTGTATTTAGATGTCCAAATTTAGCATGCCTTTATGTTTCTGAAGATGGCTTACACTCTCCCCAGTCCTAAACCATCTCCAGTTCTGACTGTGTCCCCTCTCCTACACCAGGGCTGTAGGTTTGTACTGGACAGAGAGAGAACGCACAGGATGGGTCCTGCTGTGTGTACACAATAACAAATGACATTACAGAATTAATGCATGAAGTACCAGAGTCATTTAGGCCCATGGGCAACTTCACTGGGAAAGGCCATTTCTTAAACAGGGAAAAGAAATTGAATATTATTATTTTTCATGCGCAGAGAATTTAAAGTAATGCCATTGCATTCTCCTCTTTCACAGAGGCTACTGAAGCTGCAGCTTCCTGTTACCAGATGAACACGAAAGGGTTATATTATGCATACTGCCGAAAAGAAAAAGGTAGTCACGTCCCGTGTAAAAAAAAGTAAGCACTGTATTACAGAATTTGCTGGGATTTGGGAAGAGAGACCACTCCTATTCGAATTAAGAGACAGAAGCAACGAGTGTGCTATTTTAGATGGCATATATGTCCATGTGTCTCTTGTTCAGTTTCAATACTGTGGTAAAGACAACGCTAAGAAAACTGGTTTCAAATCTTGGGATCAGTCTGAGAAAGAGCAAGTGTGTACATAGAGAGGTGTGAGCCTCCTTGCGAGGGTGACTGCCTGCGTGTGCATGTGGGCGCAGGTAAGCACGGGGAGAGGATTTTTGGATAGGGAAGATGGACCTCAGGTGAACCTCAGAAGTTGAGGACAGGTCAGTTAAACACTCATTTCTGCAAATAAGCCCACGAGGAATTAAGAAGTCACCACCTTCTAGTCACAAACAGACCTGAAAACACCACAAAACTGAAGTCCTTTCTGCAACTATTTTTACTTTTTTTTTTTTTTCGGTTCCTGCAGGGACACAACAAATTCAGGCTGGAGGAGAGACCAGCTCAGATAGTTCTGTTGTGCCATGTCCTTGTTCTAGCAGCTCTTGTTCTCTTTCCAGAGATGTAATGTGCGGAAAGTTGTTCTGTACTGGGGGGAATGAGATGCCTCGGGACGGGAACCTGGTGACTTTCGAGTCCTGCAAAGCAAGTTTTCCTGGAAATGGAGGAGAAGACACAGGGATGATTCGCGATGGAACGAAGTGTGGGAATGGAATGGTTAGTAGAAAATGGCTTTTCTCCTTATTTTTCCCCCTCTTTCAGTCTTGCTTATATCGTTAGGTCTTTTATCAGAGAAGAAAGATTTTAAAAAGGGAAGACTGAAGTGGACACTAAACTTCTGCTGGTCTGATTTGCCATACTTTCTGCCTTACATCTGTCACAAATCAGTCGCAAAGCAAAGAGGAACTGCTGCCATTCCGACGCCTTACGCTTGACTGCTGCCTTGGTATTTTTTACCAACCCAAATACAAGTAGAAACAGACCTTTGTATGAAGGTTTAAAAGATCATACATATATTACTATTTTTAATTATTTACATAACAGATGTGCTAGGCATCACTGAGTGCTATTTCCAGTTTCTTTGCGATATATTTCTACTTGGGGGACTGGGGGGGGAGGATGAAGGATGGAAGAGGGTTGGAAACAGTGATGTCTGTACATCTTTGTCACCCCCCTTTGCTATAAAATACCCAAAGGTCAAATGGAAAATTATATCCACATATCAAGCTCCTAATGTAGGTTCAAGTGATCTGCAGACCTGTTTCTATGCCTCCTCTTGCTCTTCACCACTCTACACAATAATGTGCAAGCTTTGCATGTTCTGAAAGCTATAAATCACTTCGTTAACATTTGCCCTGTACATTTCAGGTGTGCAGCAAAGGAGAATGTGTCTATGCCGAAGATGTCTTTAGATCAACCAACTGTTCTGCCAAGTGTACTGGACATGCTGTAAGATATGAGCATTTGATGCTATTAACTTTAAAAAAATTTAAAAGCCAAGAAAATTTTGCACATCAGCTACAGTCCTTATTGATGACAGTATTTAAGTCACTTGGACTTAAGTTGTGGAGTCAGAAGCTTCCTATATTTTTATGAACGCAAATCTAACCTGATCAGTATCGGTATTTTTGCCACGATCATAAGACAGATTCTGTGTCTGGCCCTGCCTCTGAGCCATGGTATCATAGCTGTTCTCTTTCAGGCAATCTTCTGTTTGGGGATGCTCTTATTTGAGCACTCAGAGACGTACAGATGTAAAGATGAACTCTGCTGCTTTGTGCCTTCTACTGGAGCTTTTGCTGCAGAAACACCTGCCAAAGGCACATGATAGCAGACAGTCAGGCCTGTCCTCTCCTGTGCAAAACTGCTACTCTCTGTGCTAAATTTTAGTCCAAGTAAAACGAGAGGAGATTTCCAGACCCAGCTGCAATAAGCTTAGCAGGACCCTGATCCAGAGCCACTGACACTTTATGAGACCACAGCTTCACTCGTACTTCCAACCTGAAGATATTCCTGGCTTTGTGCTTCCCTAGGTGTGCGACCACGAGTTGCAATGCCAGTGTGAAGAAGGATGGGCACCACCAACCTGCGACAGCTCCTCGGCAGTGACCAGTAAGTGCTGCATGGCCACACACTGGGTACTGTCATCTGCTGGCTGAAACGAGCTACTTTAACTCCAGTGGAACAGCCCTAGCTTGCACTGGGTGCCACGCTGTTTCTTTGCAAATATTGCATATCCAGGTCTCTGATTTCTGCTCATCTGCAGCTCATATGAGTGACTGGAGCAAGTCATTTTTCTTTCTAACCTGACAGAAGTGTTACACCCAGGAGATTATTTAGAGTAGCAGGCTTTTCCTTTCTCCACCCTGAGATAACAGGCACACCATAACAGCTCGCTTAAATTTGAGTGGAGGCAAGCTCCCAGAGGTTTTGCTGCGAGGGAGGCGGGCAAGTTCATTTCTTTATCATCTGCATGGAGCTGGCCTTTAACTGATCTGCCTCTGAGGGAAAATACTTTGCATAAACATTTCCATGTGTCTGGGGGAAAAAAGTAATTAAGTTTTTCTTATGAAAATATTTTTGTCCTCTCTCGACACTCACTAGAGCACCATCAGCTCTCAACATCATGGCTTGGTTGAGGCTTTAGAATAGCTTTGTTGAAGGAAAATCGTGAAGCCTTATTTGTATACAACGCCAAAGGCCTGCACCCAGGTTTGGGTAACACCCTTTGAGAAAGAGGAGAGGAATGACAATGAAGCAATCTTTGAGGACGGACAGAAAGGGCTAGGTTTGTTTAACCCAAGGCCGGCTCAGGCAATAACCACCATTTTCAAATATGGCAAAAATGGCAGGAATACATTCCTTTCCATCGTCACGTGTGGGAGGAGAAGCAGCCATAAGCTCGAGCAATAGTGGGTCTAGACCTTGTAAAAAGAAAAATTACTTTGCCAATGGTCATGATGGGAAACTGCTTAGTAATAGTGGATCTTTTAGGAAATAGCAACTTGTGTTCTCTCTCCCTGACAGCCTTCGCTATTGTTGCTGGTGTGCTGATTGTCCTCGCTGTCACAGCAACTACAGCAGTGTTACTTATCCGCTTCCAAGTATTCAAGAAAAGGTAAAATGCTTACCCCCAATGAGGGAAAAAAAAAAAAAGACCCTAAAGCCATGCAATTTCCAGATAGGTTTTAAGCTGGGGTTTTCAATGGGGGTGGAGGGAATTAGACACTGGAAAGCCAAGGAAGTTGGTCCATGACCTTTGTTGAGCTGTTTCAGAAATCCCATAGTTGGGAGAGAACTGAAGACTTGAAACTGTCCCTCTCAAGATTAATCCTAAATAATTAAAATAAGAGGGAGAGACGAAGAAATAAAGAGAGGACTTGGCTGTATAACACACCAATAGGAGTACGGCAGGCATTCAAATTCAGCAGGTATTTTTACTTCAGTCAGGGTAAGATTTACAGTCATATGTAATATTTGCCTAGCTGCCAGACCAGAAGGGGACCTGGAGCCACAAACCAAGTCTTTGTGGATCAAGAACAAAGATGCAGAGAACACCCTGTCCTGGCTGTACCTGCCCAGAAGGTAAGAGCGGGGAGGTGCTGGGTCGGCTGTAGTCTCCCTGGGACCATAACCGAGGGGCTGAAACAGCAAAACTCATCAGCCAAAGTGTGCTGCACTTCCACAAGGGCTTCAAAACACTTGTCAGGCTGAGAGGACGGTGCTGTGAATCCCAGCATGGGGAGGGAGTGGGGAAAGCACATGGCACTAAGTCCCTGAGTAACGTCTGCAGTAAAGGCGCACCACGTAAGGGCTCCATCCAGTTTAACTGCTCCCTGTTTTCAGATGAACGATAAGAAACTTCTCCTTCCTGTACCTCCACCGCAGGAGAACAAACCACAGCGCCAAAGTGTAAGTATTTCTAGAGAATTCCTTTGCTTTGGGGAAGACAGCACAAACAGTTCACGCCATGGTGGAGACCTGCAATGACAATCTGATCCCAACGGCTGGGGAAATCACTGCATGTTCTCTCAGGGCCAGATAGCATAAAGCATCCCTACTTCTGAAAAGAATGCATCCTTTTACCCTTATTAAAGCACTTTTCACATAGAACACAAGCCTGCACATTCCCATGGGAAGATGTGGATGCACACATACGCAATCTGTATATAGAGTCAATATGGTTTATATTCTCTTCTTTTACAGCCTGCCATAAGGCCTAAAGGTCCCCCACCTCCTGTTCCTTCTACCAAACCAACATCTTCTCACACAGAAGCGATTTTTGTAAGTATAACCCTGCAACTTTTCACGTCTTTCATCTGCACTGCAAGTGACTATCAGAAAATATCTACCACCTCAGCACCTGAGCCCCCTGCCCACCTGATCCAAGGATGTAGAAACCATCTTCACACTAGCAACATAATTGCATGGTACTGCCTGCCTAAAGAATGATGGATAGGGATTAAATAAAAAAAAAAAAATTAAAAAACTCCACATAGCAGCTTAATAATAAAAACACAGTTAAATTCCACTGTCTTTAGAGATGCTTTCCTCACACGCGCCTTGAATACATGACCAGCTTTAGCTTCCTCAACAGTCTATTTGAGCATGGATACTCAATACAGATGAATTTAAACATTGAGAATAGCCCAGTGCTCTTCTGAAACAGGAGATCTATACCCCTTGTGGATGTGTATTATTATGCTGCCTTGTATGTGGACAGATTAATCTAATTCACCCCTAGCTTTTCCGCTAGGAAAACGCTGTAGTAAATACACGAGATAACAGCGGCAGCAGCTGAGGTCTGCAGAGGCTCTGCAGCTGCTCGGGCAGGAAAGCCTAATGACAGTTAAACTACATTTTTGTTACAGGCACCAGAGAGAAAACCTGCTCATCTCCCAGTTCCCAAAGGCAAACCTCCACCTCCACCAAAGGTAACCCAAGTTCAAATGTGAATAGCAATTCCTTCGGGATGCAATTCGTTGAAACTGCACCGGGCACACTGTGATTCGTTTAACTCTCTCTTTTTCATGTAGGCTTTAAAACCTCTGATTAATCCCAGAGTATGAAGCTTCTGCAGTAGGGCTGATCGAGATATCTGAAATTTTCAGGGACAATTTGTTTGCCCCTTGATTCCTCCATTTTTGGCGAAGGCAACCAAGATAGTCTTCCTGTTCTCTTTAATAAAAGAACAACCGACTGACAGCTGCTTTGAAAGAAAAAGTTCAGTTTTCAAACAGCGAAGAACTCTTTGGTGATGACATCAAGCTACTGCCCAAAAGGAAAAGAAGCAGAATCACTGCTTGCACAGAGGTGTAGACTGGGAGTGAGTTGTGGAAGCTGCTTAACACATCCTAACTCCTAGGCCACCACCGCAAGATGTGGCTGCACTGGGATGCCCTGCACCTACACCACTCTTCTGGGTACAGGCCCGAGCAGATCAGGGAAAGTATGGCTACTATACATTTGTAAATTGTAAACTTTTTGCTATGTTTCCGGATCTTTGCTAGACCTCTCTTCAGCAACAGACCAGACCTTCTCCTTCAGGAAAAAGGAAAATCCTTTCTGCCCTTTGGAGAAAAGTTTGCGTCCTCAAGGCCTGAACTAGCTTTGGAATAATAAGATTATACACTGGAAATGCATTGATTCTGGAAAGATCCTTCTGGATTCGGTTCTCTCATTAATCCTTAGATTACCTGTTAAACAAGATTCCTCTGTTGAGTCGGTAGAGCTGGAGATACGCTCAAAAGCAAAGCACGCAGGAGTCAAACCACTTGCTGCTTGCAAGTGCGCCCAAAGTTCAGGCTGTGCCAGCTTAAAAAGCGCTCCAGCTGCCACCACTGCACTTGGACAGACACATTTAGAAAAGCGCAGTCAACAAAATCCTTAATCATTTTATTTCATTTGCCCCTCAGCTCCAAAAATAGCTAAGCATTTCTCCCTTCCAGGATATACACACCTTGGTGTTTTCGTTTAATTGCTCTTGCACCGGGGTGTGTTATTGTAAAATTGCTAATGAGAACTAGGCTGGGCACAGGGGTTTGTTATTATGGGACAGCACCGCGGCGTGAGGCTTTGCACACCGGTTTATTACTGAGGGGTTCTTCATTCGTTCTGGCCTGTTGGCATCAGCACTGTTGACACTATGGGCCTGCTGGCATCTATCTGCATGGTACCGCTGGCATTGACGTTAATAATACAGTGAGGGTGCTGGCACTGATGCCATTGTTACCCTTGGCACTGATGCGATTCATGCGGTTGGCATCAGTATTTTTAACTTAAAGTGCACAGAAGTGTTTTTCAAGGAACCAAAATTTTACCAGGAAAAGAAAAAAAAAAAAAAAAAGAGAGAGAGAGAGAAACAAAATTGCCCTGGACCCAAAGTACTCAAGATTTTATAGAGGTTCCAGTTTAAACTGGATTGGGGTTTGGATCAAGATCAACATCAGAACACAGATCCGAAGCGATTGCACCATGGCTCAGGAAGGCAGTTTCCAGCCCTTGGGCATAGCGGCTTTGCTGGAGAAGACCACAGGGCTGCCAAATACCAGAACAAGATCTGAGGCCTCGGGCCAGCATTGTCCATACGAACCTTTACCTGTACTTGCTTCTGACCAGGGCCCATAAGGACTTTTAAAAAAGCCCAATCCTCAGAGGGCCCAAAACCTTCCACTCGAGCTCGCAAACCAGCTCACACCTGCTGAAATCCCGATCCGCGTAATCTTGTCCTGGCACTGAGCACATCACTGTACACTCACTTTTCAAATGCAGAGCCCTGGTGTTTACCGTGACTGTTACTGCAGCTGCACGCCGCAGATCCACCGTCTCTGATACAGAAATGCATCTAAGAAACCCAAATTTCTTCTTTTGGGCTAGGCTTGCTTTGAGGTTGCCAATCAAGTACTGTATGCTCTGCAAAACACAGATGTGATGAAATTACAGTCTTCAGTTTGATGAGTGAGGTGAGTTGTTTTTTATTTTAGGATAGATTTTTATTGGAAGATGATAGTTTTCTTGCACTTTGGATAATTGCTTCTTTATTTGAGTCAGAAATGAATTTTAATCTATCTGACTGTGGTGTAAAGATTCAGAACTTATTTTTTATGAACTGTAATTAATGTATTTAGAAAGATTTCTGTATTAAAAGTATTCTATCTAAACCGGGGGTAGTTGTTTTCTTTTTTAAAGATCAATGCTTGACAATAGTGTAAAGTGGGATCATTTGTAATATTGCCACATCCCTAAAATTCCCAATTTGGACCAAAAAGATCATTCACAGGTATTGCAAATCATGCCAAGTTAGCCAGCAAAGCTGAATTAAATTTATAATAAGGGTTGACAAGATACTACATCACAGTTTTTCTGCCACCTTAAAAGCTACTTCTTCATGGTTTCCAACCTTTTCCACTTTGTGAGCACTCAAGAATTTTCCAAGGATATAGGGATTTGAAGCAAGCTAAAGGCTGGAGACTTGCTTTTTCTTAATTACCTACGACTCAACTCCCAAACACGGAGCTTGCGCTTTCTTTCTCCTGCAGAATGCCAGAGCCCTGTCTGACCCGTACGGGCTCAAACCTCAACACCTGAACGCTTTCAGTAAGCCAAGTCTGTACCCTGAGCAGAGCGTAGTGAGACCAAGCACCCATCTTCAGCAGCAGGAAAATATATAAGAGCATACACCTATAGCAGTTTATGATTTACAGCTTTTCACAGCTCCAGCATCCATACGACAGGCAATAGTATCTCCTGCGACAGAACACACGTTCTGGCGTTCCAGCCAGGCCTTGCACAAAGCCAGGCCTTGCACAAAAGGGCTCCTCTGTAGGTACAACCTATTGTTCCGTTATGCAAACGTGACATCTACCGTTAAAAAGCCTCCACTGCAAGAGGGAAGGGAACCCAAGAAAACCGAAGCCATCTTCAGCACTCCAATTGCCAAGAGCCTGCAGGACCTAACCCCAGAGGATGTACCTCATCAGATGCATTTCCCTCTGTGGTCTCACACTTGTCACCGACTTGCAATAGTTTGATCCGGGTCCAGCTGTTCCCTTATTCCTGGTTGAGGGCCCCTTGCTTAGCCACGCACACGCGGTGATTTGACGCACACGCGGTGCAGCAGAGCAGCAAGCCCACCTGCTGGCTTCAAGCAGCAAGACACAGAAGGGATTTTGGCACAGTGCGGTCACCACCAGTGAAGTGACACTGCCTGAATTCGCATTTGCCATGCAGGAACCATGTGCCAGACCCTTGTCTTGCTCCCAGCCCAAAAGCAATGCAGTTTACCACTGGTTTGGGCGTGTTCTGTCATTTACAAGTGATCGCTCCACTCCTCCATTGCCCCTTAATCCATGGAGAAACAAAAATATCTGCTTTTTTTTTTTTTTCTGCTTCTTTTCAATCTCTGAATTTACCACCCTCTCTCATCCCTCCTTTCTCTCCATCCGTCTCTCTCTGCGGAATGGTACTACCAAGAGAGAGTACACCTTTTGCTCTTTGCACCCCCAAACCAATCTTCACTGTGAACAATTCGGGGGGGGGGGGGGGGGGGGGGTTCTTGAAAATAAGGCACACACTGGACCATCACAAGATGCCGATTTCCTCAGTAGCTCCTATCTGGCCCTCGGAATTGGCCACTTTGCTGTGCAAATTCAACACTGGCCATTAGAGGGCAATGGGGCATGGAAAAGAAGTTCCTCCTGCTTGCTATCGGGTGACTGCTATCACCTCAAACGAATCAATTCTGAATTTACTGCATCCTCTGACCTTGGGCTATAGATTCGGGAGACATTAACAAGGACGCCATCAGCCAGGAAGAGTGGGGAGATTGGAGCACATTCCGATTTTCAGACACAGAGGCACCAGACAACTAATAAATAGGCAAAACCCAGCCCTTCAAACATGATGCCACAGACAGTACATGCTTTAAGCTCTACACAGCAAGAGGCAGCCCTGATTGACTAAGGTTTTACTGACCAGAAAACAAAATGTTGTCCTACCCTTATCAAAAGTAATAATAAATGTCACTTGTAACTTGAAATGAAGAATTTTCTTCCCCTTTTGCTTCCTTACGCTAGCAGATCTTTCATAGCCTCATAGCACTGCATAAATCATTACCATCTCAATAAATAAGTGAATAAAAGGCTGCAAGTTGAATCCACTGATGTGCAAATGAGTGAAAGTTCATGGCAATATTGAAGATTCCCTAGGTGACAGACCCTAAGAATTCAGACCTTACTGCCTGTCTGCCATCCAACGGGGCCTAACGGTGGCTTTCCAGTGCTATGAAACAAATGGCTCTTACCATGACGGCCTTTGCCACTGGCTGATATCATCAGCAAATGTGGACCTCAGCCATCAGCTACTTAGTGTTATTTACCAGTGGTTGAGAAGTGCCAGTCCTTAATCAGCAGGTTATTGATAACTTCCCGAGCACGGCATTGCTGGATGCTTCTAATCTTCCTCTGGTGCCGAGGAAATGGAAGGCCCTGGGAAAGGAGCAGGGGGGGCTGTCGGCTTGCCAGCAATTGCCCTGGCCCCCAGATCACTTTAAAGCAGTCTTCAGAAGAGTGGCACCGATATTAACAGGCTTTTACTGACATTAGATCCATAAATAATTCCACATAATGCATGGCCCCAGCCTTTAGAAGGTCTAGTGGAAAAAAAGTAGAGGCTGAAATATTGACAAATGTGTCTGCAAGAGCTATTAAAAAAGAGAAAGCAGTTTCCATGGGATCGGTCTAAGCCATTGCACCCAGGACCAGGGGGAAACCTTAGTCACATGCCTGACAAAATAGGTAAGAGCGCACAGCACCAAGAAACTAGACAAATGAAGAGAATAACACAACTTTAGCAGGACTTCAGAAATGGAGGCATTCCCCTTTAGCAGTCAAAAACTGTTGTGAAAGACTGGAGAATTTTTTAGCAAGGTGAGGACAGAGCTCAGGTGTGCTTACTCTGTGCTGCAGATACAGAAAAGATGTCTCTCTTACATCTGTTCGTGCATGGAGAGAGAAATGAGCCGCTCCCTGCCATACGCTGAATCTATTTTTTTCGTGTCCTTAACTGCACTGGAGTAATGTATTTTCCATGTCGTTTTTTGCATCTCTCACTGAGACACATGTCCCTGAATCCCATCAGTGGGTACATCCCGTTAAAGTGCTGCAGTGAATTGCTAAACATGTTTTATGAATTAGCTTATCCAAAAATCCCTGCTACCCAGCCCCATTCCGTGATGAGGCTTCATAACAGTAGAAAACCCATGAGATGACTTGAACAGAGGAAAAAACAAAGAAATATAGCGTAGTCTCCCAGTCAAGGTACTGAAACAGATAAACGTGATTCACCCCCTTCAGAGACACCGACTGAGCACCTACACACTTTGCTGCAGGCATCTAATTCCACCCCTCCCCATTCTCTGCTTACGCCACCTTCACTCCCAACACACACACCTGAGAACACCGAGAAGATTCCCACTGCCTTGGTGACATTGCTCATGGAGCTTCAAGCCAGACTTCAAGGCAACAGTCCCTCTTCAATCCTCAGAAGGTGCCAGCCGACTGACTCCCACACCAGTGGTCAGATTTTTTGGCACTGAGCAGCTGCAATCAAGGGTTGGCTTTTCACAAGAGTTCAGCATCTTTAGCACACCCAGCACGTTACGCTCACTCACCTGGAAACCCAATTCCAGCCTAAAGTTCCTTGTCCTTCAGCTTTGCATGTTCAAAATAAGGACATTGGCTGCTCTTGCCTCTCCCCATCTGCCTCAGCTTTTAAAGCCCAAGCCCATTTTTGAGCTGAACCCTATTGGGACCAGTTATCTAACCTCCATGCTGGGCATCAGTACCTTTCCAGTTCCCATTCTCCTTTTTGTGCATTTATACTAGCCCACACAAAGGGGCCTGTGTTAATCTTTTCCAGGCTATAATAGCAAGAAAGACTTGCAGTAACAATACTAAAGTGTATATTAAAAACCTCTGGTGCCACCACATCTCTTAATACACAATCTACTGACACACTGCTCTGATGAGATTGATCTTTGTTTGACAATCCCTCTGCTGAAGCCCTGCAAAGGAAAACAAATAACCCTGCACAGGTCCGAGTAGACTGCGGCAGCCCAGCACCCCAAAAAGGGGAGAGGTGGAGAGAGAAACCGCAGTGGGACCCTGGGCCTGACTCATCCGGCAATCACCGCACCTCCGGCTAGCTGTAATTTGCTGTGAATTTTTCATGCTAGAATCAGCTGTGTACTGCAGGCACGTAGCCGAATGGAAAATAAACCTGAAATATTAATGATCCACTGCAGAGTGCAGGCAGGAAAAGATCTACAAATGAAACAGGAAACCTTAGGTAGCCTAGTGCAATTGCTCCCTTTTTGCCCAAAATGCAGATGAGTTAAAACGAACACGCGCTGTCCCAGAGGCACTGAGAAGGGCACTGGGAAGGAAGAGCACTGGATTCCAGGTTTTTGGGTGTTCAGCAGTTGGTCTGTGTGCCACGATGGAAACCCAGAGTAGCTAAACCTTCCAGGTTGTCACTGGAGCTTCTCAGCCATGGCTTGGCCCGGATTAGCACCCCATGTGTCAAAAGTTGTCTCCTTCCTAACCACAGGTTTGAGCAGCACAAGTCACAAGGCAGACAAAGCCCACAGAAAAGGGGAAGGGGAACTAATTGGGCACTTATTGATATACCTTGGCAGCTGTCTAGACGTTATAAACCAGCAGACTTCCCTCTCTCACTGATAAGACCTGACCCAAAATTCCTTAAATTTAACCAGAGTGGAAACACGAGACCTCTGTGAGAAATGAGCAAGAGCTCTAATTCATACCAACATCATGTTTTTTATTTCCCTTGAATGATTACGTTACTAATTTCACACCTATTCCTTATTCATGTCACCATTTCCCTGCCTTAAAAGCCATCCTGACATGGGGTTAGAGTCATTTACTTGATCACTGCCATCACTAGGAATGCTGCAATCAGAAGAATAGTGCCTTCTCATTACTAATTTAGAACGTGCCAAGCAGCATAGACGTTTGTGAAATATATGCCAAATTACGCTCGATGGAAAGGGGGAAGAAAAAAAACAGTGACATATATGCATCTTCTGAGCATCTGCAGAGTACTTCATGACACGTAGGAGTAGCACGGAAGCTCCGATATTAGTTTAAAAAATTCATGGGACAGTAGTTGCCTCTCTCCAGAAATAAACCTGTTAGTAAGTGTTACTCAGACTGAAAAAAGGTGGCAATATTTGCCCTGCTGAGTTTATGCATCATGTCTTGTTAGGAAAGTTATGATATGGTTCCTGGGTAGGAAACTGTCGCAAAATTACATAGCATCATTCACTCGGATTGATTTTGACATGTTTAGCAAACTGTATTTATGCAAACCATGTCTGGGAGCTGCAGTAGAAGGCAGATAGTGGGAGGTTTTGCAAAAGCTGGGGATTTGGACCACCCTTGCTCTGTAAAGTGAGAGCTGCTGGTGCTTGACCCTGCTGTGAAGTGTGGGTGGTGCAGCGGGTCCTGTCACTGTGAGTCTTGGAGAAAAGAAAACCCCAGCTGGCAATGGTAATATTGCTCATTTTCCAGTGAGCTGTGGCTGTCGCTAAGGGCAGATCCCATCCCCTTCAGACAGGTTTGCTTTGCAAGTCCACCCAATTTTGGAGCAGGTCTAATCTAAGACTTTGACTTGCCCCATCTTCCTATCTGAAATTGGTAGCTGCAAACGAGAAATGAGCACTTGCCTGTTCTCTGGCACATTTTCCTCTCCCTGTGCAGGATTCAACCTTTGACCGCTCCCTGGAGCCCACAGAACTGGGCCGTGCCCTCCATGCACACAACAGGTTTTAAGATGATACACAAATTGTTGACCTGAAACAGCACAGGGCTCCCCGCAAGGTCCAATACTCCCCAAAATTGGGTGGCAGGAGACAGTCCCAGTGGCACAGGCTGCTGTGCTGGTCCCCAGTTCCCCGCCGCAGCTGGGAAAGCATCTCCTCTCCCTCCCAGGCACTGCTGGGGAACCTCATCCCTCCCCACAGCCAGAGGGACACACTTGCCAGGCACCAGCTCCGCTCTAGAAGACGCCGAGGCACACTTGCTCCTGCCTCTGCTCAAGGAATAAAGCAAGAAGTACTGCTCTTCTTATTTATAAGTACTGTCCTGTTCTGGAGAGTGCTGTGTATCCCCAGGGTTTGAAAGATTCAAAGGTGCTTTATGTATTCACGTGGAATATGTATTCATACTTACGTATGAATATGTGTAGACCATGCGAAGAATGCTGTGTTCATTCATAGAATACCTGGTACATGAAGATTAAGGCTGCAGCACGCGCTAACTGCAACATACGCACGTGTAACTGCTAGAGACGGAAACACGCCCACCTAAACCATGTGGAACTGCACATAAAAGTACCACACACTGGGTATTTCACTCCATCTCTATGTATAGAAGATATTCACTTAGAAAATAAATAAACGTAACACAGAAATCTTCATTTCAGAATGTTTTTACAATAAGGGTCAACTTTCTTTCTGTCACATATATTATTCAAGTTGTTAATTCCTCCTTTTTAGCCAGCTCCTATTTCTTACTGCCAGTCCTTTGAAATCTGGGACCTAGGGTGTTTTGCACATGACATTTATAAGAACTCTGCAACAGAATTTATTTTAAATTGTTCTGTATTTGATTTCTCCAAAAAACAAAAATTTATAAGCACTTGTAAACCTGATGAGCAACTGAAGTGATTGTTACACTTCAAAGGAAACGGTCAGGAGGTTTTCTTTACGTATTTTCCCCCTGTGGCTGCTTTGGCTCACTATATTCAGCTAGACAAAAGTTACCTCATCTTGTGGTATTTCTGAAATTAATGCGGCTACTGATTTTTAGACAATGAAAAAATGGTCCTTTCTTCAACATGACTCTTCAGTCATTTTTCAAATGTTGCAGACTTTCTCTGTTTTGAAAGGAAAATAAGAGCAGTTTTATTCCCAGTTTCCCAGGCTCCTACATTTCCCTTTCCTTGGCGTCTATATTTCTGCTTTATTATTTCCTTCATAAAAGCAAAGAAAGCAAGCAGAATAGGGGGAAAGAAAAAATAGAACAAAACTGACCTCTTTCACTTTTCATTTGATCAACTGGAAGTATTTTTATGGTGAAGTTTTTAAAAGCTACATTTCTTAAGTTTTTTGTGCTTTTCCAACCAGCTCTAGAAACTCTCTAACAGGGGTCTGGTTTCACATTATCTTGGTGAGGGAGGGAAGTTGATCTGGCATTACACCACAAACCTGATAGCAGAAAACCTGCAGATGGTGTCCATCTCTGCCCCATGTTACGGGGACTCCAACGAAGCCAATGCCCTTGTATTTTAATATATGCTTAGTTTTACGCACATACTTAGATCTTATAAGACATTCTTCTCATTCTCTAAAGCATCGTCACTTTCACTTGTCTTTTTTTCCCTTGTCTTACAGAGCACCCTCAGCTGTGACTGTACCCTGCCAAGCCCATGGCTTTCATCACAGCCAGGAAAGCTATGTGAGGAGCGGGATGAGCCATGTTCAGATACTCCGGGATCTCCAGAAAGAGCCACCAGAAACAGGTAAAGAACAGCGGGTAAAGTGTTAAGGATCTTATTACACATCAAACATACAACTTCATCCACAATCAGAAATACCTGCAGCGTTATTCTTGTTTCTTCCCTAGCAATATTTGCCACCCAGTTTGATCCCTGCTGAAGCCACTGGCAATGTTTCCATAGATTTGACGTGACCTTCACAAACCCTATTTGTCCCCCAAAGCATTCATCCTGTTTTCTATTTTTACTGTAACACTAAAATTTCATTTTCTGACTGAGTTTGTGTTGAGCTGCCTGATGGACAATAAATATAATCACACTTAAGTTAATGGGCAGGACACCAAACCCAAAAGCTTTTATTTTCATTAAACATCATTAGATATGGCATGTCTTTTATCAAAGCTGTCTCCAATATCCACTTTATTAAGAAGTCCATCACCCCAGACTGCATAATGTAATCTGCAAGGACAGACAGTGAATTTATATTAAACATGTTGGCAGGGGGGGATACAGACTCCTGAAAAAAATAAATATATTCAAAACCCCTCTTTAAAAAAAGGATCTTGAAAGGACTTGCAAAATGAAGATAAATTAATAATTCAAAGTGTGCATGTGGATTATTTTGCAAATAGTAAAGAGAAATAACCTATTTTAGCTTAAAAAAATATAAAGTTTTACAAAACCCAAGTCAAAGGTATTTAGATGAACACGGCAGTTAAATGTCTTTGAATATCTGCTCAGAGTACACAGGTTATAAGCGGCTTCCAATTCTGCAAAGTACCTCACATCAACCGGCACAAGCCAGGGCCCCAAGGATTTCTCAGGACTCTACACGAGTTACATGAAAGGGATGGCTGCACTGAAAATTCTCTTCCCCTCACCATGCCCTGCTAGCCTGGGGAGCCCTGCTAGCCTGGGGAGCCCTGCTAGCCTGGGGAGCCCTGCTAGCCTGGGGAGCCCTGCTAGCCTGGGGAGCCCTGCTAGGGGCATACAGAAGAGAAAGTTTCGTTTACCATAGACTACACCCATGTTTTCAGCGTACAATTTCAGGACGTACAAAGGCACGATTTTCCAGGCTGCAGAGATGCTACTGATCTGAAACACTCTGGCTGGGGTTGAGGGCGTTCAGGCAATGGAACCTCCTCCTGAATCACGTAGCTCATTTTCTACACACCTTTGTGACTCCAAAAGCTAAAACCTGACTTCTTGCAGCTTCAAGGAGCCTAGGTCTGATGATTCTTAGTCTGTCTGCATACAGGGGGAAAGACAGGAGGGGGACTGGGAGAAATCTGACCTTCCACTCTCAAACTCCCATAGGCACGGGCAGAGCCTTGGCTGCAAGATGTTAAGACTAGACCAAAGCTTTACTTAGTTTTTCCGATGCAGCTTTAAATTCTGCACCTTCATGTTCAATTTAAAAGCCTTCGGTGCAGGTAAGGTAACATCTCTGCAAGCACGCGATCTAACCCCAGCTTGGAAGAGAACGACAAGCTACAACATGCTGAGGACAGCTTCTTTCTCTGCACAAGCCACCTTGTCATCTTCCACTCATGCTGATGGTATCGTTTCCCAGTGGGCAGCGCTGCCTCACACGAAAGTCTTGTGAGACCTCAGTCCATCACGGCGGTGAGACGAATGATTGGAGAACATCATTCCCAAAGCGAGGGAACTCAAAGTTCTCCTGCAAATAGTTCTAGCAGGAAGGAAGCACCCTGCATGTGGACGTCACCTGAATTATCTCAAGACTGACCTTTACCAAGTTGTACATCCCACCGCTCCAAATCTTCACCGTTTGACTGGGAGCAGCCTCAGGAATTTCACTAGCTGACGACTGCTCCAATGGGTGCAGGGAGATGTGACCTCGCACTGCCCTGAGCCCCAGACTGGCTGGACTCAATCCGAGAATCACACACGCGCTGATATAACGCAAGTCTAAGAAGTAGAATCTATTCTCTGTCATTCTAACTCAGAGATACAACTTCCAGAACAGAGTTGGTCTGCCGTTAGACAGCTTGGTGCCTGGGCCAAAGAGCTTGCATCTACCCGAGCTCCTACGCATCTACCGCACGCAAAGGTTCGCTTGTTCCTAAGCCTCAGCGCACTGAACCGTAGCATTTGCTGCATGACTTGTGACTACAGACTGATCTTCAGAAAAATACCTCCATTCAAAAAACGCAACAGAGTAGTGTCAATCTCTTTTCACTCATGCTTTACTTTCTATTGTTTAAGACTGTTAGTTAACAAGAAAAGGAAAGACAGATTTTGCTACAAAATTACCTTGTATTTCCTTCTTTGGCAAAAACCCACCTCCTCATCTTTTCCTGTCAGTTTAAAAAAAAAAATCCAAACCCATCAACTCAAAAATTCAAAGCACTTCACACTCATGTCACAGTTTTTAATCTCTGAAAATCAGTTTCGTAAGTGAATAAGGATAATCTGTGCCAGCTTTGATTTACTTGACAAGCCATTTGCTGTTTAAAAAACAGGAACATTTTCATGGGAACTTGTGAACCCACTTTATGGAGCCCGTGCTGACTAATACAGCAGCAGCCACTGTACAAGGCTGTTCCTGGGTTTGAGGAGAAGCAGTTCCTGTTGAGAGTGTGACTCCAGGGCATATAGAAAACTCCTTGCACATGGAGGGATGTCTCCCTTTGGCTAAGATTAACCCTTGCAGTCTGCCATGCATGACCTCTATCTTACCCCCTAGATAAGATGCTCTTATCTAGGGGATGTTCTGCTCCAGTCCAACCACAAAAAAAAAAAAAATTCCACTGAAACAGTATCACAAGGATTTCATCACACAACTTTCAGATCCCCGACTTATTCCACTCTAAGAAGTAAAGTGCCCCAGCATTGCCTCTCACTCACATGTGATAACAATGAGGGCTTCTTCACACACAGAGACTACAGGCTCTAGAAATTAAGTGATGATTTAGGAAGAGGAAGCTATCAAAACTCAATTTAGCCCTGAACTGTTATGTCCTATAAGCATCAGTGTAAACTGGCTGTGTAAAGAGAGAAGTAGAAACTACTGTGCATCTTGGCAGACGTAAAAAGTTACAAAACAAGAAATCACAGACTATTGCTCACTTCTGCATTGTCTGACTAGCGGGTGGGATTTACAAAACACTTCAAAAACATGAACTAATCCTCCAAACAGGCCTGCACAGTCAGCACGTTGGAGCTTAGCGTTGTAGCCTTCCAGATGGGGAAAGCGAGGCACAACTTCATGCAGTCTTTCCCACATCATGAGGGAAGCAGCTGCCAAAGGCAAAATGGGACTTGTCAAAATCCAGGTTTACGTAACTACGCCCTGTGCAGCCTGAGGAATAAACCTCTCAATGCCAATTAAATCTGCGCTCACAAGACTGTCTCCTCTTCTCTTTCATGTGCAATCCCAAATTCTTGGTCCTTGGGCCTGTGGGAATTAGAGTCTATTCCCAAAGCTGCACATCTGGTAAGGGCAGGGAGGGTGCTATTTGCTGTTGCGTGCTTTCTGAGTTTGATTTAGAGTTATTAACACTAGCCTCGGAGGAAAAAAATCTTTGCGTTGCGAGAAAGAAATGCCAAGTTGGGTGTTTGCCTGGTGTTGTGTTCACCTGCAAGCCCAGGACAAGAGGGTGCTTTTCAGTAAGGTCAGCTCTTTGGAGAAATGCTGAACTGCACAGCAGCAGTGGCGTGACCTTTCAAGCCATTAGTTAAACAACCAACAAGCTGCCTACGCTGCCAATTAAAGGGGGTAATTTTCTGTGACATCAGCTTTCGAACAAGCTATCAGTGGCATTTCCTAGTCTGGAAAAAGAGAATTTATGTCTCACCGTGGAGCTGATCTAAAAATGACTTAAATCATTAGAAAAGGCTGCAGCGAATTTTTGATTGGAGTCTGACAGACAAGGAATTGAGCAACAGAACAAGTACTGTTTTCTAATTAGCTACCCTAAGGAGCTGCTAGTATTAATTTATTTTGGATGGTATTAGTAAGACACTAGTAAGTGATCTTAATTGCAGGCATTAGTAAATATTATGAGTTAAGTAATGATGTATTTAAGCTAAAATACACAATGTGCTGCCCTTTTGATCTGCAGCACGCTCTTGCGATGGAAGCCTTGTCAGTAAGTCCAAATACGTGTAAAAGTCAAGCTGTAAATAAGAGCATACGGACAAAAGAGAAGAGCGCTCTGCAGTGCACGAGGAGGTACCGCGCCATTGTGCTGAACCCCACGGCGTTATCCGCAGTTACAGCTGAGCTGAGGGTCTCACACCGCAGGGAACCAACCTTGGAAGTTTCAAAAGTCAATGCAGAGGCACCCTCTTGGTGACGTCCGTTTGTCAATACACTTAGGATGGATGGGCTCAATTCACAACGCTAAGGACGTGCTTAAGTGCTCTACTGATGATAGAGAGATGTCCAAGCATGAGGCCAGGTTTACCTGCAGTTCCCTGTTTGTTACACCCTTTACTCAGACTGGTAATCATCCCCAGGAACAGCCTTACAGCCTCCACAGGACTAGATCCTCTCAAAGACAGTCCAGTGTCAAATCAGCCGCGGGTCACGCTGCTGCAGCCGGTATCACTACTGAACGCCTCCGATCGAAATGAAACTCCTGATGTTATTCAAATCTAGGACTGCACATGCCAACTTTATTTTGCATAACAGGACTCACTTGACTACAGAATCTATTTCCCAGCTCGCATAACCTTACTACATTATAACTTCCTTCCACCTTTTCACTGATTATATTGTCAGAAAGAGGAGTATGAGCAGCTCAACATTCCTGGGATGAGGGGGTTGCTCCAGCAAAAATGCATTTACATCAGGGACACCTAAAAACAGAGGTTTCGCAGGCAGCTTTACACCTCTCTCTTGGCAGATGTATCAACTTCTCCAGAAATAACACATCAGTCACAGCAGGAAGGAAAGGGCTCCAAACAGATGGTTTAGAAATATGAGGTTTGTCAGTGTAGACTGAGTCTCAGTCCTCGAAGGAGACTGTAGCCAAAAATACTATAAAGATCAGGTCATTCAGAGAGAAATACTAAATCCGGTAAGTTAGAAACCTGTGCAAAGCTGTGCATAGGGATAACAAGGGATGATTTCATTGCAAAGAATTACTTAACATCCTGAAGCAGTCAATTATCATATATAGCGTAATCGATCACACTCAAGAAAGCAAGTGCATTTAATTTCACACAGCAGTGAATCCCACAGCTTCCCCACACAGTATTTAAAATGCAGTGCTTTGTCTGACATGATGTTCCACCCACCCACCTCAGCGACACATTCAGCGTCGCTGTCAGCATGTCGGTAAGGTGGGAGCCGCCACCTCGATCAAATCATCCAGCCTGGGACGCTGCCACGTGCATGGCTAAACCCAGCGGCTCCGGAGGCAGCAAGGAGCCACGGAGTAACACACCGACAAGGACAACCTCTTCCAGTTCCTGATCATTCTGCAGCCAACACACAGGGGTCTGAATTCCAAGCAGCACGCCAAACTTAAAATCTTCATGTAATTTTAATTCCAGGTATGTTCATTATTTAAAGCAAATGTCCATTCTACAAGCAGCACTTATCTCTACAATATCTTGTGGCAAATCTCAATAGAAGGAAAATTGATGCCTAATAAATCCTACATATCAAGAACTTTAGCTTTGGCAAAGCCAGAGATGTTAAAGTCAAGATATACTGAAGCTAATTCTCAGTACTTGACTGAAATGAGGAAATAGAATAATTGCTATTATCTTACAAGTACATCTGTAACAAATAGGCTGAGTGTATGTCCTATAAATCTTAATAAGAAGGCTTGTCTTTAATGAAATGCCTGCTGCAGAAGGGGCATACGTACACCTTAGGCTGCTCCAGGGCCAAGATGAAGAGTTCCCTGCTTAAATCCAACACTTTAAGCCTCTTTATTAATGCCTCAAAATCGCGTGATCGATGAGAGTCCTTCCACAGCAGGTATTGGAAACCTTTGAGAACAGCAGCTGCTTCACTTCAATTAATTAATCTTTCTGAAATTTATCACATTATATGTCAGAGCTGAAGATGCTGGTGCTGCTTAAAGGTTACGCGGTTCACCCTCCATTCCATCTTAAAAGAAAGAGAGTGATATGCAACAAATTGGACAAAATGACAACAGCATTTCTTGCTGTCATATAATTCAGAATTCAGGGTGAAAACTTTGAGTATTTTACAAGATGAAATGAATATCATAAGTTAAGAAACAAACAGTAGGTTCCAAATAACCAAGCAACCCTTTAACATCATCTATGATAATCTTCTTTTCAAGGCACCCAGGGAGAGAGAGGATTTCAAGGCAATCTTGTCCTTCCTATATGCAGTAAAAAAAAAAAAAAAAAAAAGAAAATTACAATGTGACCTCAAAGCATGCACCTCTTATGTTAACCTCAGTATCTGCTTTATTTTCAGAAAGGCTGACTCTGCAGAAACCTTTGTTGAAACATTCCCAGAGGGTATTGTAGATTACACTGGGACAGCTGAAGTGTCCTGCTGCCAAGACAAGCAATTAAGAAAAACTAACAGAAAAAGAAGAAAAAGCAGCATCAAGAAACTTCATGTCAAGGTTAAAAATAATGGATGGATTAAATGGAACCACACTCCAGTTACTTCACTCCGAGAATTTATGGTACTTGATTTCACAGCATAGAGCAATAGATGAAGAATTACACAGATAAACACAGCAGGCTTATTTTCCTATAATATTTGTTTTGTTTTATGCATTAATCAAAAACATGTGGACACTCAGCTGACAAATGGAAATGTTTTCCAACAGTTCTATTTAAGAGACCCATTTAATTGGCAGCAATTTTACTGCAAACCTCTTTCAACTCAGCCACAATTAAAAAAGCCACTTGCTTCTCTGCTTACAACATAAAAGCAACCTGTAGTATATGCATGGTCTGGAATTGCTCCCCCTGCCCCGTGACTGCCTCCTGGCCTCTTACTAGATACTGGGATCTCATTTTCCCCTCTAAATGGGCACCTGTGTCCCACAAGCAGTGCCTCCAAGCGGAGAGCGAAGCCGGCTCACACTGATGGGCAGGGAATGCATGTATTCAGGACGTGATAAGGGTGATAAAATAAAAGAGCTCAGATGCAGAAACGCACGGGACTCTACAGAACACAGCATGTGCGCCTGGAAATAAGTCGCTTTCTGAATTACGTGCCCTTTTCCTTGCCTGTAAAGTGAGGAAGGCCCTACCTACCTTCACTATCTCTCCAGCAGAGGTGATACGGGCTTCACTTGTAAATGCAAAGCACTTGGTAGCAAACATTGTCCCAGTTCCCTTGACAGCATAACTCATTTTTAATCCTAGCTGACTTTTCCATGAACACACCCTTTTCCTTGGGCTCACTGGTTCTCTCCTTCCAACCACATCCTAACCTTGAGAACAGACTGAGGTCAGTTTAGTTTTAAATTGAAACTCCTAAAGTCAGTGTAGTATCTTAGCATGGATTCAGCTTTTAATTAACCAGTGTCTTATCTCACTCACCCTCAGACACTTTTCATCTTACTGCGTTTCTCCTATTGCATCTCAGCAAGGCAGAGAGATAGCAACGCACCAGCTAAACGATGGCATCAGCATTTGTGCCTCACCCCAATAGGACAAATGATGTCATATTTTCAGTCTGACCTTCCTAAACTACTTACTATTCTCAGATACACAGAACAGCATTTTCTTCTCCCAGAAGGTGGGGGGGGGAAGAGAAAGAAATCTACTGATGCCAAACCATGCATTAATGTAAAATACTCTGCTTTATAAATAGAGGAAGATACAGATGTAAATTAATTCTGAATAACAGATGATAAATCATGGATTTTTTTCCCACTGAATTTTCTTTGTTCTGCATTGCAGTTGAATCCTTGCTAGAACTCATTACATTGCTGCCTGCAACTCCAGGCAGCCCACCCCCGCTATGCACTTAATTAATAATATTCTTAATGGAATTTAGAAACAATGCATTTTAATTAGAGGTCAATTATGAACAACCAAGTATTAATCCTGAAAAACACACAAAAATATTTTAAAGTTCATGAATGGGCTGTACTATGTATTTCAGAAATCTTCAGGACAGACCGTGAGGTCTACAGTACAAAAATCAACATGTATCTTCTAAATGCTCCTCTCTAGGCAGGGATCGAACATCACTTTCCCTCTGCGCAGGGCCGTGGGTCCCAGCAAACCCAAGTGTTCTGCAGCAACGGTACAGACCAATCTCACTGGCTGCAAAAGGCACGATTCCAGGAGGAGTCTCTGTGTGTTCATTAAATCTTTACACATTGGGTCTCTACCTAAACACTTCCTCCTAGATTAGACTTCTTTCCTGTTTCATCTTTCATGTGCAAATCTTATTTACATCAATATTTAACATACTGGAAATAACTGCTTGTGAGGACTGTATTTAAAGCTCTAATACTGAAGCCATTGAAAGGCATGGAAACGTATGTAGGAAAAAACATAAATCCCGAAGGCTCATTATGACAATAGTGTGGACTGTATAAAAAAAAGTCATATTGGTTTAAAATTTAAAGATTGAAATTTATTTTTAAGAAGATTTAATTGCCAATGTAGATCTGTATATATTGTCAAAGTATTCTTTTACGTGTGTATATATATGTATATACAATACTCTCATTTAATGATATATATAAAGCTATAAAGCTATTATCACTGTCATCTATTCCCCCAGTAAACTGGGAAATCAGTTGGGCTGATGTAGGTGACCTCACTGCGCCTCCGGCTCTGCCTTTTACCACCTCCACATGGCACCAGCTCTAGCTACCCTTGGCTTGCCTTTGTGTCCCCAAAGGGGGTGGCCATCATTACCTTTTCCATACAGTTCATGGACACACCGGGATGAGAAATGCTATGAACAAATTATCTTATATAGTTTCAGTGCAAAATTAACTTTATTTACCAAATACACCTTAAGCATGAGGTTATTCTCTGTTATTAACAAAACCTCCTAGTCCCCCTCTCAGTTATTTCCAGATAATTCACAGACGGAGATAAATACAAATGGGGGTCAAGCGCTAGCACTGGACACTGTCACATCTTCCCTGCATGCACATGAGACACGGAGCCAAGGAGCCCTCAGGTGCCAAGTTTCTGTCTCTCTGACCAGGGTAAAGCAACCCAGACAGAAACGCCTCTGTCTTCTGTCTCCTTCACCACTTACCCTGGCATCACGCCTAGAGGCGACCTGGCAAGGGACAGCTGCACAAAGCAACTCTACGGACTCACTGAAAATGACAGTCACTGCCATACAGAAGTCACAAGCTGATGAGAGAGCTGGGAACTGACCTTTCTTCTCCCCACTCAACAGGCAAAAAGCTCAGATGAGCTTCAATTAGCACAAAGGAATGCCTGTGCTGCCAACAACAGAGCAACACAGCTGTACCGACTGGCAGAGGCACTGCGATAGCACCCACTGAACTTAGCAGAGCTGCAACATACTGGTCCCCTTCTGCCCTGTGTCACCAGAAAACAGATCTGCGCTGGCAGGCAGCACACACGCTCCCGCCTGAGATCTCAGGTACCGAGATCCCGATTGTCTGTCTCCTGCAGTCGCTTCTGGACTTGCAGCTGCCCTTTGACTTTTTATTGTTTAAATGGATGTTTGCTGCCAGGCACGCTAATGGTTTATGCTGGGGTCAAATCACTACTGGACTTCACTGTCAAAATGGTTACGAGCTGTCTTACCATCAGCTTGGGCAAATACATGGGAGCAGCAGAGGGCTCAGTGTTAAATCAACATGTCATGGATCCTCTGGGTGGTTTTTATCATTTTCCTCTTAATACCTTACAAAATGGGCTGTCGTAGATGTTGCTATCTTCAGCAAAAACTCCACCAAAAAGGACCAAGCCACTGAATGAGGGCTTGGGTTACCAGATTGAGCCCTGGATTTTCAATTTGTGTTACTAGGCACTTTGGCCCAGCACCAATACAGATAAGAGACAGACTCCCGTTAAGGTCAATGAGAAGTGGTCTGTTAATTTTAGGGGACAGTATGCATGTCCAAAAAATGCATAAGCAAGTTGTGGGAGGTACTTTCTAGTGCCTTTCCTCTGGGAGACAGTGACACCCTTCACTCAATGCCAACTACCTTGTATTTACCTGCCCCAGCACACGGCAAAATCCACTTTTCAGCTTACCCAGTTATGATGTGCTCCTGTGCGCCAAATCTTGGTTCAAAAGTAACTTACCCAAAGCATTTTCAAGTCTCACTGGTTTTCTGTGAAACAGAGTTGCACAAACTATGTATTAAGATGAAACAGTGCTGGACAGATTGAGCAGAGTAAGAACTTACCATCCTTTCAGAGCAGGTTTTGGCAATCAGCTTGCAGCAGCAAAGCTTTAAAAGGCAAAGCAGACTGCAAACCAGTATGTCTGATTTTTTGCTAAGGGTGGTATAGGTGGGGAAGCAGAAGATGTAGCTAACTTTCTTCAGAAAACGTGATCACAAATTATCCTTTTAATGTTTTGTCTTTCTTAGTAGAGATTGAGATAGTAATTTACTGCGATTGATGATACTGGGAAACTTAAAAAAAAAAAAAAAAAAACAACAAACACTGCTCTGAACAGCTAGAACCACCAATTCATTCGGGTTTGTCTGAACCAGGATCCAGGTAAGGAAATACTACCTGGACCTCTGGTTTCCCTTCAGGTCAATGGACTGAATGAATGAATACCAATACTCCAAAGATTGTTAAATACCAGGTTCTGATTTTACTTACTATTTGGTTTAACATTCAAATTTACTCTCACTGAGCTCTTTAGAAAAAGGAGGCAGTTTTACATTATATTCTATAAGCAATAAAAGATGATTTACTTATCCGTTAATTTTATTACGCTGCTTTAAACATATTCATGCTGTAAAACTCAATTATACTAGACATATTTGTAAAGTAGGGGAAATGTCACCTGAAGGGCAACTGCAGTAAATTTGCAATATGGGCCGCATCAAGAAACTTAGAAAATCTTTGCCATTTCCCCAATAAGGGTCGCCAAATCAGTAGGAGTCAAGAGTAATAAACTTCATTTATTGAGCTAGAACCATCTGAAGTTATTAGACATCTCAGTCTGCAAATGACAAGCCAGCAAGGTCAAAGCCACATACAACCCTACCGACAGCTATTTTCTCTCTCAGACACAGAAATTTCTAGTATTTAAATCAAAACAATGTGAGATACAACCCGGCAATGACTTTTACTCCAAAGTTTCTTGTAGCTGCCTACTCTATTTGCATGAAGTTAAAAGATGACGCTTTGCTGCTATGACTGCGGAGATGTTTATACACTGAACTAGGATTTAGACTGGCAGGAAACTGGAACCAAATGTTGCAACACATTAGTAGGACAGCACACAGCTTTGTCCTACTTTTGGATACTCTTGACAAGCTCTTGAAGGTTGAAGAGATCCGTGTTAGACAGAAGGTCCAGCCTTCTGTACATGAAGAGATGAATAATAAGTACTGGCACTGTGGCATGAGAAAGTCTCAGTTGCAGGAACGAAACAGTTGCATATCGCAGTGTTGTCAAATACATTAAGTTATTCTGTAAAAGTTCTCACTTGTGAGCAATCTGGCAGTTTGTTAAAATTCCCATGCAAAGTTGACCTAACGCATGTTCAGACTGTGAAATCACATATACCTCCCCCTCTTTAAATTTAATTCTTATGAACTGATTTCACTAGAAATTCAATTAAACCTATTGACTAAGTATCAACCGTTGAGTCCCCATCACATGAACCCAGGAGTATTTCACTGGGCAAGACAGGGGTTCAGCTAGTACTGGCTCTGAGAACGATATCATTACAGTGCTAAGCAGAAACAATCAACCCTAACAAAGTTATAGTGGGTATCAGAAACCATTATACTCCGGAGAAGCTGCATACATCTAATAAGTTAGTTTTTTCAAACCTAGCTCAGCTATTCTTGCTTGGCACACTGTTGTGCTGTGTAGACAATAGCCCTTTGTCTGCAGAGCAGCAGGAAAAACAATCACCCCTGCTCGGAAGGGAAATGGAGACTGAGCCTCAAAGATGAATTGAGCCATTGGGATAAACAGATGCAACTCTGCTGAAGACAATGGCAGCGAGCCCGCAGATCTCAATGGTGAATTTTGTCGCTATGTTGGCTTTTTTTTAAAAAAAAAAAAAAAAAAGAAAAAAGTTTGAGCAGTTTCTCTAGTAAGGGCAAAAGTACATCACAGACAGGCTTTCTTTGCAGAAATGAACAGCACGTTTTGAAGACGTGAAAGAATTAGATAACTTCCCATAGCATTCTTCATTACAACAGAATTTGAAAGAGGGAACAAACTCTCTGCAGTGGAAAATACTTAAACTGAGTGGGTTAGGAGACAGCTCACTCTCTACTGCAACTGAAGTCATCCAAACTGGGAGGTTACTCAGCTAAAACATCAGTTTAATTCAGGGGTATGGCTGCAATTTTTACGCACAGCTACGCTTTATTGAGAGAGAGTGCAGCAAAATACCAAGTAAGATATCAACTGATTAATGCTCTGCTTCTGCAGCTAATTTTAGCACACGGTAAATTGTGGCATGTATATCAGGGATATTTATAAAACAATACATTACAAACAAAGGCTTAGCGTATTTGCAGAGTAAACAGTACATGGTATGGGGAAACACTGAAAGAGGCCAGGAGGTTAGAACACTGAAGTTGCTCAATAGCAATGCTGAAAAATCAAATTACAGCCAGAAATGAAAGCAAATTATATACCTACTAAAACTGCAGCATAAATGTACTTCAGAGTTCAGATCTGCAATTCATTTTCTTTACTTTATATTCCAAGATCTCCTTGGCCACCCCAAGATTCATTTCCTATTCGCAACCGCAGCAGCAGTAGCCCTTCTCGTGACTTCAAGCCAGACCAGCCCACAGGTTTTAATTTTTTCAGTATTAGAAAGCACTATTGAGTTCCAACTCTTCTTTCCAGTGTTTCTTACTGATGCTTGGATTTCATTACAAATATTTACAGCAAACAATAGTCCTAAATTACATTTCATACTTCCCAGCAGTTCTGGGGCAACTAACACTCACACAAGATCATTTTTTTCTTCTGCTCTTGTTGGATTTTCAATTTGCACACATTTAATAACAGGACAACAATCCATTAGGGATGGAGTTAAAATGACTGCCATTAGTTATTTATTGATTTACTGGACAGAGTAGCCGGGTATGAGAAATAGACTTTTTGCTTTTCACTGGCCCATAAAATTGCAGTAATAATCTAAAACAACGTTGCTTGAAGCTTTTATCTGTTCCTCAGCTATTCCAAAGCAGCGAATCTTCCCCATCTCATTTTGTCAATGAGCAGTTTAAAAGACGCTGTACCCATTTGTTATCCACTTAACAGCTGCCAATGCTAAGTAAGTATATACATGAATATATATATCCTAAAATGACCAGAGAAATCACTCCTGCTACCAAAAGCAATGCAGAGCACAACTGGAAAGATAACTAAAGAGACTACTCCTATTGAATTAGGTTTTTCATTACTCACCACTAAAGAGCTCTTCACTTTCTAATATTAATACAAGGAAACCCAATCACGACACTGACTTCGATGCTGGTTTAAATCTGTGCCACTGACAAACTAAATAAAAGCTTCTTTACTATTTACCTTTACTGTTTCAAGATCCTTTCTCAAATAACGATGAGCTCTGTTTCCTTACCTGTCCCGTCAAAAAAAGTTTATTCATTGCTATTTTTCATCTTTTTTAACCCATGGGAGTTTTAAAATCATGCCCTAGTGAAAACATCATTATTAAACATTCCTAGTACTTAACATGCATTTTATGGGGCATGAAAGTTGCATAAAGCAGTACAAGCAGAATTAATGTTGAACATGTTGATAACTTGGCTATGAAGAACATCAAACACTTAATCATGCGATTAATAATTATACCAAGTACATCATAAGATAGCACAGCATTTATAATATCTCCCTAAACTAAATGCAGATCTCCCCTGTGCTCACTCCTTTTATCTTCCCAGACTTCAGCGGAAAATTCTTCCCCGTGCAGAGGGTTTGCGCAATGCCTACGGGCCCCTCACGCCTCACTTTTTGATCTGCATTCACTGGGGTCCCCGGTCCATCTCAAGAGCTCTTTTTAGTACCAGTTCCTCCCCAGCCCAATTCCGTTGAAGTCAAAGCTTTGCCAATTCAGACAAACCAAGGAGATGGATGTTTAAGGGAGCCCGAAAGCATTGAAAAATTGCAGCAGAGCGCCTCAAAGCATACAATTAAGCCAACTGCAGTCACAAAGTAACGTCTTACAGCCTTCCACATAGCTTATCCTGACAAAAAGCCAGATAATTCAATAGGAGGTGAGGATACAAGATCTTGCAAGATCATGTCTGAGTGGAAGTGCCGCTTCATTAAGACTCCTCAGTACTACGGCCTGCAATACCTGCAAGTGCAGAGCAGCTCCCTCCGCTGCAACAAGCCACCCCTTAAAGCAAAACATGAAAATCCCATCCAGATATGCAGCAACGCCTCCTCCCCGAGGGGAGAAACTAAACTGATTTTGTTAATTGTAACAGCTCCACGTTTTACAAAATACCTATTACTGGCTTGCATCATGAATTACTGAATCTCCCCTTGTGTCCTGAACAAGTCCTGGTGGAAGGTCCAATTTAGAAATGCAAAAATAACTGGACAGAGCAGTGGGTCACACATGCTCATACAGTCACTGGAGAAAGAAAACGTTCATTCAGTACGTTATTACAGTGCTCCAAAGATAAACTTGCTCAGGACACAGAGGAATTCAACAGATTCTGAGGAAGCCAATTAATTAAGTATTTCTGGAGGTTTTCCAAGCTTATTAGAAAAAAAAAAGTGTCAGGACTAAAACTCATTCAAAGACAAACCCCGGCTGAAGTTTTAAGATGTTATCATCATTTACTTCCTTAATGAGACAATATTTGTCTGGAAAGAACACGAAGTTCCAGGCAGCCTGAATTTCTCTGCAAGCGGCTTTTAAATCAGTCACTGTAACAAGAGACCGAATGTCAGCGTTGGGTGAACCCTCCAGGCAGATTTTGTATGTACACTGTGGGCCAGGCCTGCAGTTGTAAAAACTGACCCACGTCCTCAACTGCGCTGATTTACGCTCCCAGAGATTTGGCTTCATGGGCTTGGCCCTCAACTACATTGCACTGGTGTAATTCTGAGTCATGCTGCCGAGCCTCACTAATGTGAGAGCAGCTAGAACCTATCTTCACTAATAAAAATATGAAAAATCAGCCAGAAGAAAAAAAAAAATATCAAACTCAGCTATTCAGTTAATAGCTAGGGAAGCATAGCTATAGCACAGTGATTTTTGCCAATCCATATTCAAGAGAAATCATTGCCAACACTTCATCACAGATGGATCATTACATTATACATTCCATGTACCTGTGTGGATTCCAGATTCCAGCAGGCATTTGAACTTGCTGAACTACCTATATCCCTTCACATCACCTTTTTCCAGACTCTTTTTTTCTCTCTCCGTGATCTTCAATTTTGACTAGATTCACATCAATCCACCAAGCTGCAATCCAGAAGGTACTACTAAGCCAAGGATAACTGGGTGCCCAGAACAAGTTCAAGGGTCAGGAGCCGTGTGATCTGGTTACACTGACTTTACGATGTTAAGGGCTGACAACCATTAAACCGAAAGTACTAGACCAGACAACCCCACATTTAGCCCCATTCATTTCACAGACGTTGGCTCAGACTTTTAAACAGATAATACATTAAGTTTAGTGTTGAATAAGGCTCACAGTGGTTTGCCTTCGACATGACAACTAAAGCGATTTAAGCGGCAGCGCTGTTTTAAGATGATTTGATATTGCCCTTGAATCTACAACACAGAGGCCAAGCTTTACATCAGCTGTTTCAGCGGAACAGGCTTCTTACAAACACAGCAGTGATGAAACCAGAGGGCGATGTAACCACAAATTAATGTCACTTCCAAAACAATCCGCCAACCTGAGACATGGCTGTTGTGTGGCTAAAACCGTAGAACCACAGGAGCAAGCCCAGCCCGCTCTCCCTGCATGCTGCGATGGCTCCGAACCCAAAATTTTTCCTTTCAACCCTCTCTCTGCTCACCCCAGCAGCTGACTGGGGCTGGCACCGTGTCTGCACAGTGACTGGTGTGGCTGGGGTCTCGCTGCTTGAGATTTGTTCTGGCCTAATTGTAAAAGCACTAGCTCTACTAGAGTCGACTGCTGGAGTTAACAGAGCTATCTGCTGAGGGACTGAGTGCAGAGAGGAAAAAGTTTCTTACAAATTGAGTTATTTTCAGCTCTAAAAATGCAAATAAATCACATGCTCAAAGTCTTCTTGGTTGCAATAAAATATTTTTTAAAACCCAACCTCTTCTATTGAGTGACTGAAGCAATAGCAGCCCCAGCTGGATGCTGTCATTTAGCATAACTTCCCTCTTTCCACTGCAGAGCAGGAGGGCAGCCCATTAGGAATACGGCAGGGATGGCCACATTACCTCATGGACTGCTACTTTGCACACCTTCCAGATTCATATACCAGTCCTCAGGGCACCTTATTGTCCTTCAGACCATATTCTGAGCTCATCCCAGCTGCCTCCTGCAGCGTTGTGGGGGGTTGTGTTGATTTTTTTTTTAATTGCATTCTGACAGCAGTGGAGATCTCTGGGTCAAAGAAAGAACAGTCTTAAGGATTTCAGGGTTTGTGTTTTTTTTAATGTAAAACTGCTGGTGTTAAACAGTTCTTGAAACAAAATGGTTAAACTCAGGAGCTGGAGTAGAGCACCGAAGGACAGCGCTAAAGTTTGCAGAGAATCTGGGATTCCCTTGTCATAATTTCCAGTTCTGGGTTCTGTGGTTGTCTCCATTTGAAATCATCCCCACCACAGCTCTGGGTATAAACTGGTTTTTTCTTCTCTCTGCCAGCTCACTCAGCTGGAGATTTAGTTATAATTCCAAATACGAACTAAGAGGGAGGCTGAGTACATAAAAAAACCTCAAGATCCTGGGATGAGCTGGTTGTTTAATTCCCATCTGTGTACCATGTATGCTCAGAACACACGTGCAAACGAGGAGCACTGCTTTCAAATGATTTTGAAATGTCAATCTGCAGTTCCTGCTGCACCTTGGCTTTGCCAGATACAACTCACAGGCACAAAAGAGACTAAATTAACTTTCCATTATTGTCAGAGAAGCATCGACTGACCTGCCAGAGCTTGGAAGAGGCCGATACAAACAAGTCCTGTGCCTTGGAAGACAGAAGCCCCTTAATAGAGGGTATAATTTTAGCTGCAGCACACTAATTGGGAGAAAATTACTCATTACTATTTAATAACCTAATCACAGGTCCTTAACGTAGTATCTATCAGTATGGTGTCCTCTTTGGGCATATTCAGCCCAATGGCCTTTGACACTGCAAACTCTTTGCATTCGTAAGAGAATGGTGCTTTAATTAATGAAGTTTCAGAATATGAAATGGAAAAAGAATTAATAGTTACCCAGCAATAAAAGCAAAATACAAACACTTCTCAGCATGGCTCAAGCTCCAGGTGAGTCCAGGCACTTCATTCTAATTGCATCCATTAAACAGGTGCTGCAAAATTAGATAATCCATATTCATTGTAGGTCAAATTCACCCAAGGCCTGGGAGCCCAATGACACTTATTTAAGTCACAGTGTGAAGCCTTAAAGGGGAAAAGTAAAGATATGGATTGTTGCAAGGGTCACCAGTTTTACCAGCTTTTCACTGCCCCACAGCAGAAAGGCTCATCCACCTGTATGCAGAATTAGCGGCTTCATTTCCAAGCCTCGTGTGCTTTGCACTGCACAGCTGTTTGGGCTTCGCACGCGTGTGATGAGTCAGGAGGCAGAGAGGAACCACAGTGTTGCTGTTCCACAGTTGTTGCACAGCAGCTGACCCAGCCTCGCCAGGCTCTAACTCACATTCCCCTCATCCTCACCCCAAAATTATCTTTTTGCCTCCCCCAGTTCCCTATGTTTCCATTCACAAGTAATGCTTAACACTGATGCTGTACCTCTTGTGCAAGCTCTTCCGAACCAATTATTGCCGTCAAATTATGTCACTAATCCTTACACTTAAGCATAGAATTTTTTATTTTTTTTTTTGCTGAAGCACTCAGTCATTAAAGACAGATCTCCCATTTGATCTAGGCATACAGAAGCTACACCAAAGTATCAACTTTTGCCCTCCTATGTTTCCATTACTGGCATGTAATGTGCCATGCACTGCAAGAAAAATATGCTAATGAAAGTCTTTTACAGACAATCACATTCAAGGCTTTTATTCCCCCTACCCTGGATCCATAATCAGAAAAAAAGAGGTTAGAAGAAAAGTATTAGCATAATTTAGTATTAGCTGATCTTTAGCTGACATCTTTTTCATGTCATACTGGAATTTCCAGAAGAAAAAAAAGCAATAATAAAGTTAGTGTATTGCATTTATATAAGCAGAGAAACTTAAAACTATTTGTCTTCTAATAGGACAGAAAGGTTATGGGTTTTAGAAGGATATTTAATTTTTTTTTTTTTACTCTGTCCTTCCACTGAGTTTTCTATTCCAATATACTTCAGAACTTAGAATTATGTCCAAATTTGCTCTCTAAATGTCATTTTTACTGCATTCAAGCACTGGAAGGTGTTCAAGTCAGGAAAATAATAAAAGAAAGTACTTATAGTCATCTCTAGCAGAAGATAAAGTCTGCAACCGAGTCCTCAAAGACAGACCGTTTTGCCCACGGGAAGCTAATGGGACTCTGCAGGGGAACAAAGGTTCCTCTGGACCGTAATCCAAGCGTGTCACCATTCAAGTGACAGAAAGGCACAGTCCAGTACTGGCCTTTGATTAAGAAACAGCCATCCCATCTGGCTTTGATTTATTATTTATCCCACTACCAGCATAGCAGCATCTCTCTCTGCAGCTTAAATCTGGCTCTGCTATTCTGTACCTAGCAGCAGGAAAAGATACCAGAATACCTCACTAGATCATCAGTACTGCTGAGATCAAACACATGAACCCACACTTGTTTCACAGATTGACATGAAGCCACCCAGTTTTCCCTGTACGGTCTGTGCATGAGCATGATTAAGTTTACTGCGCTCAGATTCAGGCACCCAGCTGCAGATTTACTGGTCCATCACCAGGATTTAAGGCCACTAGAGAGGCAGGCACCTCTTGCAGCTTGTTGAAAAGACACAGATATTCACCAGGTGAGAAACATGGGGCATAGGATACAATCCAGACTTTCTGTCCTGGAAAGTAATGGTTTGTGATTAGATGGAAAATGCTAGCTAGACTGTGCAAAAACTCCCTGTGAAAAAAACCATGGGATTTTCTTCTAACAGGGAGTGTGCCTTGGGCACTAGATGTGAATTGTATTTCCAGAACTGCCACTGATCTGCAGAACGAACCCGAGTTAATCTTTCGACTTCTTTCCGCATCAGCTACTTTCCTTTCCCAGTCTCTGCCTGTCACCTCTACTTAAGCCATAACCTCTCAGGCGCAATCTCTCTACCTTACTCCACTTTCAGATGGCCCACAGTGAAAATATAAACACAAGTTCCCATTCTATAGGGAATATAGAAATCTTTACGGTTTCCACCTCACTTCAAAGCAAGTTACTAGGGAACATGACTATTCCCAGCTGCTTTAACAACATCCTGAGGGATAATTTTTGTCCCAAGGTACAACGTGGTAAATTAAGGTTAATTCCAGTGAATTAAACCAATGTATAACTGGGGTTAGAATTGGGGAGCTCAAGTTTAGTTTTACCCTAGGCTGTATCAGGCATAATTCCACTGGGGCCAGCATAATTAGAGTATTGTAAAAATAGCACAAGGCTGTAAAAGACAGCCCCTGAGGTTGTGAAAAGCACAGGAAATTGGAGAATTCAGAGCTATGTCTTAATATACAGATCTAAGGAGAAAAAAAATATGTAGGCAATGCCTGCTCGGCAGACAGGGGACAGAAGCAAGAAGTGGTATTTTGGTATAGATTTGCTAATTCAGGGCAAATTCATTTATAGAAGTAGACAGAGCAATTCTGTGAAGCTGGTGGAGTAGCTCTCGTTAGACAGCAATGCCACTGAGCTCTGAATCCGGCCACCAGTTCTGCTGCTGAAAGCTCTTATTATCAGATAACACAGTTTCATTTTTCCTCTCTGCATCTTCATCAGCTTTCAGCTTCCTTCCTCTGCTGGGTTTCGGAATTCCAGTCAATACTGCATTAGCAAATACACATTATTGGATTATATATATTCTCTACACACAAGGCATAGGAGGTTTTTCTGATGTAGAGAATGGCATTTTGACAAGCCTGTCTGTAGAGGCATTTTAACATTTCTTAGAATTGCCATTTGAGAATAGTTTTTTCCTAGTACAAAGAGGGGGAGGAAAGAAAAACAACTGCAGCACTTTTGATTGTGGGCATAATCTGCAGGCTGATGTCAGATCTGCTCATGCTGACCTAGATGTCCCAATGGACTTTCTAATTCATGCTGCAGATACTGCAGAGATATGGGTGGGGTTTTCTATATGGGGAAAAAAAAAATCTACTGTAGAATATAGAGATTTAAAGATATAACCACATCACTACCCAGTCAGAGAGCACAGGGGTCTGCTGTGCCTTTGAAGAAATTTACTTAAATTAGACTTGCATTACACAACTTTTAAAAAAAATCAGTCTCTAGAATGATTTTTAATTTTGTTTCATATGGTTCAAAATAAATTGGTAGCATTTAGCAAACAAGAAATACAACAGAGCGTGCAAAGACAGTATAGCAACCCCAGACACTCGCCTTCTGCTACAAGTAGAAGAAACAGAACCGAACCTTGCTACAGTGCATTTAGTTTTAATGCATTTTCAGCAGGGGTTTTTTGTTTGTTTGTTTTAGAATAAGTGAGGCTTATGCAACCATGCTGCGTGTGAGCACAGCCCTAAAGCTGGGAAATCAGCCTGTCGGGCACTGAAGTACATGCTTTCTCTAAAATATCCTAGCCCAGGACTGGCAATTTATGGGAATGATTAACCCACAATTTTTCTCGTGTTATTTGCTTAAAATCACTCTATACTCTGGGATACGGAAATGCATGGAGCACTCAGTGCCTGGAGCGCGAAGCATTCCTGTTTCCTCCTCATATGAAAACTGCTCTCCTGCCATCTTCCCTGGATTCTCAGAGGTCCCAACTGCACAGTACAACCTCAAGACCCAGACGGTCTAGGTCAAATCTAATTGTGAGTGTACTAAATCAATCGACCGGTTGGCAGATTTGGCAAGAGGTGCTTATTCCTACGAGTTTTCAACATAATGTTGGGCAGGGATGAAAGATCATATTATAAAGCCTACAATGAGAGACTGACGACAGGCACAAGCACAACCCTGAGGAGATTCTGCATAGCCTGCAGAGAGGCGCAGCCATGAAGACAACGGGAGGGAAATAGGCTTCCTTAGCTAACCAAAAATCTGCACTTTTTTTTCATGTAGTAATGACTACATTTCCCAAAGCACCTTATGAAAATAGAAGACAGCTTCTAGATTCCTTCAGCAGACTGGCATACCTCTTCAGGCCCTTCAGAATAACAAACCAAAACCCTCAAACAAGCTCAGTCTTGCTTAAGTTTAACTACTCACCAGAAACCCTGCCTGGGACGTGGTCCTCTGGTGCTGAGCCACAGTCAGTGTTATCTAGAGCAAATACTGGAACATAAAACTAGATGCATCTTCTACACATTGTAGATGCTCCTGGAATTGATCACAGGTGAGCATCAAATTTAATCTGGTAAAATTCAAACTTCTTCTCAAAGCTAAAATTGATTTCTGGGCAACATCTCCATTTTTCTTGTTTTGCCAATCTTATTTGCTAGCCTTAAATGTTCTTTCCCCTCCCAAGTTTACTTTTATTCTATACAGAGAGCATATTTGTATCCCTCTTATCCTCAAGTTTCCTGGGTTAAGTAAGCAGGGACTTCACTAGCACAGTTTAAGATCTAAGCTTTCCATAGAATAGGATCGCCTGATTTACTTCATAGCCCTTTTCTGAACATTCTCCACTTGGTCTATGGAGTGAAGTGAAAGCACCACACCACGAATATCAGTGACTGCAGGGCACGACCCCAAACTTGTCAGCACAAAGTCCCATCAGTTGAGTGAAGCTCGCACAACCCTCCAGAAACTTGACCGCCAGACACAAAGACATTGCCAGTGAGGACATGAGAAGGAAGCAGAATTTGCACCTTCTTATTTGGGCAATGGCAAGTTCCCATTTCTTATTCCCTGGATTGATGTTCATTAGGACTCTCTATCGCCTTTTACATTCCCATTGGCACCACACCTCATGGAACCAGCAGTGATTTACACCAATGCAAAGCAGAAATAACACTGCCTTCAGAACAGCAGCACCCAGCACTGAGCTTGGGTTTCGTTTTACCAGACAAACAGAACACAACTCGCTGACACTCGGGACCGAGCCGAGCCCACGAGAATTTCTTGGCAGGACTGTACAGCGCTAATAACTGTGCAGTGCTAATTATAATAACTAATGGGCTGACACTACACTGCCTTTGTGTTCCAATTAAATTCTACCACCACTTTGTTTAATAGCAACTATAAATGCACGCTGTATTTCTGGTTTTTGAAAACAAAGTGCAAGCAAAGAAAGAAATCCACACTGAGAGACGAAGAGGGGAAAAATACAGAGGAAATACCGTTAGCAAATCCCTGGTATCATCAAATGAAAATGCTACTTTAAAGCAACAGATAATGTTACAAACTCAAGCAGTGTAGGAGGACTGCTGTTTAGTATAGTTTATTGTGATAGAGGCTTTTTCTTGTTCTACTGCAGAAAAGAGAACCTGCTGGAGTGATGCAGCAGGTACAGAACACAGTCAGAATAAAGCGACTGCTTCTCCAGCCTGTTCACTTTCTGCCCTCAGACAAGGCATTCAAGAAAAGTAAAGCTTAGCAATTATTGCAATTAATGCAGCTGAAGCAATCACTCACTGTCTCTAGGATTGAACTGGGTTATTCATGACGTCTGGATATCCAGACCCTTATGGAGTGTCGTTTCATTCCTTTATAGTTAAGTAATGGTAATTAAAACCTACCTCATGTTTGTTTTAACGTAGCTGATCACTGATTTTGTGTGTGTGAAAAAACTGGGCAGGCAGATGAAAAAACAGTATGCTTGCTTTTTTCCTAGGTGCAGCTAAATCCCACTTTGCCAAGAGAAATTATTTTTAAAAATTGCAATGCAATGTCCCAACCATCCCCATGTTCTAATCCAGTGTGCAAATTGCCATCTAAAACATATGGTAGAAACAGATGGGAGGGAACTTCCTGTAAGCCACAGGAGAGAGAGGGGGGGGAAAATTCCTGAAAATTTAAAAAAAAAAAAAATCAAACCACTTATTGACAATTCACACTTACAAACCAGCTAAAAAAAGTACGGAGCAGTCAAGAAGACATCCATATATGATGTGCAAGTAGAAGTTAGAGCTGGATATATCACGCGAGGGTGGACATACCCAGTGAACAGTGGAGTGACACCCAGTCACAGGCAGACTGGAATCTGATCATGCACAACGCAGAAGACTTCTGGATTTCACCATCTTCACTAGAAGCAGAGAGCTCTCATACCTGCAGCATTAACTCTGCTAAAACAACTGATGTAATTCTTGCACTAATGTAACCAGCCACCTCCCACCTTTGTGTTTTCCACCTTAGATTGCTTTTTCTGGTCCTAAACTTCGGTTGCATAAAAAACTGAGCACTCATCTTGGCAGATGTATCATCCCTTCTGTTGGCTAATACTGTAAAAAGTATAAAGCGTGGGACTGCAGATCCATTAGTCCAAAACTGGCCACAAAACAACAGAAATGATGCAAGCCCTCGGGCAAACCCCTCCACGCTCTGGGCAGGACAAGTGCCAGGTCTCCAGGACATAGTTTAGGACCTCTGCAGACTCTCCAGGAGGTTTCACGGTGATCTCAGGGAGAGAAAGAGAGCGAAAACTGACGTAATGAGAAAGAAGGTGACTTACCCAAGTGATAGAGTTGGGAATGAACACAAGATTCCCTTATATTAGAAGTCACTGATCTAGTCATTGAGCTTTACTGCCTCCGATTCATTTACTTGAACACCCAAATTAGCAAAACACCATTGTATTCAAGGACTGACATATTTCTTAACAATAAGTGCATCTTATAAATAGGTATTCTAAAGATACGCATATGACAGACTCCCTCCATCAATCTTATCACAAAGAAAATAAGGTTTAAGATCTTCTACCCAAGAGTCTTTCCATGTATTGTCTCTTCATTTTGGCAGCTCTCATCCAAGAGAGCATTACATCATCTGGCTGGATCCTTTAGCCATCAGTATGGGAGCAAGCATCCCATAGATCTGAAAGCCTGCAATACCTCTTAACAGTGCCTCTGAATATGCAGTCTGTTCCCTCAGACTAAAATTAATAGCCTTATTGGCAGGATGACTCAGGGAGCTGTAGTTAGGCTTGTCTCGTCTCCCTGCATTTTCAATGAGATCTCCCTGATTTATTTTATCTGCAGTAATTAAGGCAGCCTTCTCCCTCACTACACCGTGAAGATTTAAAAATAACACAAGAAACAGCAGTAGGCTAGATGAAGGGATCAGCAAGAAAATTGCTCCGGGCAGTTAAAATTTCACCTTAATATACATAGAGCATTTTCTGCTGCTCTGGAGCCCTCCTTGCCTGTACGACAGCACAGCAGAGCTCGCTATGCCGGGTAAGGAGGCCAGCCAGAGCCCAGCCCTGCAAGTGGAACCCACCCCAAGCCACACTGCTTTTATTTTGGGGTAGCAGTCCTCAGCATCCCATCAGACAAGGCTGCTGTGCCAGCCAATACCAAAGACTGAGCCCTTTATGTGGCAATTTTAGTATCGACAAGAAAACGTCTAAATGTCTTCTAAAGAGATACTCATAGTTTGTAATTTCTGCAGTATTACACGAGTTTTGTCCTTGTAGAAGAGTCACTCCCTCCCTCAGGCAGGTTGATGCTGGGAAACCAGAGCTGCTGCTGCAGCAGGCACTGATTTGCTCTGTGCTTTGGGGAAAGTCCCTTTCTCATCTTTGCAGCCCTGTGCAGAATATGAAAGGCAGCACTGGCATGACCACACGCTGCCTGCCTCCCCTGCAGACACACCCAGCGGGAACAAGGCTGCTTAGGTGCCACTTCCACTGCGCCGGACCCCACAGGAACCTCATTAATAAGAACCTGCTTCAGCTTAGACCAGCCCTGGGACAAAAGGGTGCACACAGCTCCCCTCCGCACACTTCTGAGACGCAATGAGGGAAGGTAAAAACAGTGCGAGATCCCCCAACCACAGAGTACTGCAGTTGTGCCAAATTCCACACAGCGCTTAGTCCCAGCAGTAATTTTAACCCTTGCATGCTTTCTGGGCCACAGAGCCATACGCGACGCAGTGGTGGGGCAGAGCCCCAGGGCTCTACATTACAGATGTTCCTTCTGCACTGAAGCTCTGCAGGGCTGGATCCCACAAGGAAGACCAGGCATGTCTCTACCTATTTTGCTTTGGAGATGGGCTCAGGATATGATTCTCTCATAGCCTTTTTCCCATTAGTTCCTGCTTTCTGCTACTTTCTTCACTCTAAAAAAAACCAACACCCTATTTCAGGCACTTAACTCAGCTAATTATGGGAAGGAACCACATCACAATCTCTTGTGCTAATGAAGGATTTTGTAATTCTCTGGAACTCTGCTGTGAATGCTGCAGTATCTGCTCCCTGTCTAGTATAAAAAACATCTTCCTGGATAAGTACCGACTGAAACACACACTTGCTTAATGCTGCAAGTCAAGGTCAGACAGACTGTAATAAAAATATAATCACAAGGAACTAAACAATTAAGTACAAAATGGAACACCGTAGACTCACAAATAACGTTGCCTCTTACACTCTGCTCTGCCTGACTGATATTTCATATCCCAGAATAAACCACAGTCAGTTCTCCAAGGGAAAACAGCACTTAGAGTGCGTGCCTTAATTTTCATACTGACTTCACAGATATATCCAAAGTGTCTCCAGGAAAGAAATGATTTATAAGGTTCATTACAAACTCCTCCACTCTATGGAGCTGATTCTTCACTGCTCTGCAGCTTGTGCTGTCATTTACACCACAGCAATGTGCCATTCTGCTAATTTAGTTGCAGTTTACTCCCTCCCTACACAGGCTGAACAACTTTGCAGAGTGGAAGGCCAGCGGCGGTGGTACCTCCGGATTCAATCAGCTTCACCTGAGCAGTTTATGATTTTTAACAACCTTTTGACTCACCATGTTCCCTTAGAAGATGCACATCCTATTTATGTGACAGATGTGGCTGAAAGCCTGCATGCAGCAAGTCAAAGGAAAAGAGACAACTTCACACCATTTCAGCTTGTACTGACTCAGCACCAAGTACTTTTTGCTTCATTTATTGTGCACAGGACTGAAGTGCAATTTTAAGTAGTGTCTTAGCTACACGGGCCATCACTTCTCTTGCTTCGTGGCAGCATCGCCAGGAAAGGAATGCCCACCTTAATAAAGTTACATACAAAATTACGTTCTATGCCTGAAGGCCTGTTTGTCTCCAAACTAGAAGCAGCAAGTCAGGTGCACAAGGGGAGTTTGACCCTGGCTTGATCAGTCCTCTGTGGCCAGAATGGTTATTTCTGCCTATGCATGGAGCCATACCAGAATTCAAAGCCATGCTTTTACTCCAAACACTCACTGCACCCGTACAGCAGAAAGCAATCGGGAACTAAAATAGGAACTGGATAATAAATAGCTATCTGAATGAAATTATTTCAATAAAAGGGTTCATAACAAAGAGCTCCAGGTTGTATTTCATTAGTCATCAACTAAATATGGATGAAAGTAGTGGCAAACTAAAAGATGCCTAGTATGTCATCAAGCAATCTCACAGGCTGCTAGAGGATTATCATTATCCTTTCATTACATTAATTAGTTTGATACATAGAATAATTCAATATCTGTGCGTGCATCACAACTGTGAAAGATAAGCCTTCCCTCTTTCTCCTTTTCCTTTTTTTTTTTTTGCTCTACAGGTATCCTTGCTTATTAATTTATAGATTAAAAAGTCCAAAATTATCATGATGCAAGGAAGCATTTTGTTCAGACAACTGTTTGATTTGCAGTATGTCTCTCAGAAGATTTGCCATCTTTCAGAAACACAGATTCAGCTACAGCATTTTCTAACCACTAAAGCTGTTGCCTTTGGCAGCTTCCCCATCCCTACCACATCAACACCAAGAATTTGGCCAATACAGTACCCAGAACCTCCCAAGGTTAAAATTAAAGCCAGCAGAGACTGAGAAGAGGGGCAAGGGATGCAGGTGCTTAAAGACTCAGACTGCGTGTTTTCAGTGAAAGAACACGAATATACCTTGGTCACTTCTAGTTTATTACTTTCCATCAAAAAATAAACTGGTATAAACTGATGAACAGCTGGTATAAACTGATGAAAGTCCCCTGTGTTCAGTGGAGCTGTACTACTGACGCCAGTCAAAAAAAAGCCACTTGTCTATATTTAGCCACTACAAGACGCAAAAGCAGTAGGTAAGGCAGCTAGGAGATTTATACCCAGCCATCTGCAAAGCATCATACAATTTTTATAGCATCGATCCAAGGCTCCGAGTCCCCTTTACCTACCCTTCCCCCAAGCTCACTAAATTCTTCCGGGCTTTACAGTGTTTTTAATTTGTACGCTACAAAAGCACAAGTGCTTTCCATGAAAGTTGTATCACATGGATTAATATTTCCTAACATCACTAATGAAGTGAAGCATGGTCCCAAACTCAAGGGAACAACAGCCTCGAGTCTTTATTTCAAATTCCCATTACAAACCTTCAATTAGTTTCCTGGAACCTTATTCTTCCTTCCAACCCTGATGAATAGCAGGAGTTAGCCCACTTACTGAAAAATATGTCATTGTAGCTTATGCAACTCTGAAACCTCTGATGGCAGCATTAATCTTTGTGTGCACGGGAGAGAGAGATCTAATGATGAACTAATCTGCTGAAAAGTCAAGCAGACACGCTGGGCTGTGAAAAGGTACCCCTTAAATCAAAGGCATTATGGGGCCAGATTTTGAGATCCAGGGATACCTTTCAAATCCCATTGACTTAAAGGCATTTGAAGGCACTGCACTTTTTAAGAGTAGCTTTATGAAAGACTGATGGGTAACAAACAAGTCAGTCCCCGCTGCTGGTGTTGCTGAGTTCACATAGCAATACTTTGTTTAAATAAGAATTAAGCACTAGCCAGAAGTTAATGGTTGGTCTGTAGAGCTTAGGACCGTGCCTGCATTATTTTATCCAAATACAATGTTAGTGTTAATTGGCATAGCTACATTGACTTTAATTGCACAATGTTCTGGCACCCACATGCTGGGATTCAAGTACGCGAAAGAAATAAGAATTAAGGTTGTCTGATCTGCATTGAAAATACACCTTTCGGATTACGACGTTGGATGTGTAAAATGGAGGTTCATGGGACAAAGTGACATTGAAGTCATTAAAAGGAAAGATTTGCGTCTCCAGTTTAGACTCATGCATTTGAAAAATGGCCTTGTTTACATTTGGGACTAAAGTAAATCAAGGGATAAAGCTATCCATGGCATTTTGTTGTGTTTCTTTTCCCCAGCCAAATGAAATTAAACCTAAAAAGTCATATTTATTTACAGTATATGCTTATCTACAATATCTATTTATTATAACAATTACATCAGGGCTTATAGAGCAACAAATCTAGTCCATTATTAAAGCCTACAGGTTTGCAATTTCCGTAAGCAAACACCACACCAACACATACTGCAGGGACATTCGTTTGGGTCGTCACTCGACTCTGAAACTAGAAGGAGCCCTATGTATTGGCAGCCTTTGCCAAAGCTGATGAGATAGGAAGCCTGTAAAACAGAACACAAAAGAGTGAGCTCCGGCAGCAGTGCTGGGTAAGATGCAACATCATGGCTTCTGTTAAGAAATACCTGCTTTTTTGGTTTTTATCTGTCTGCAAATACACACTTTGGGGATTGGGTAGCTAGTAGCAATCACCTTTGGCCATTCAGTCCATGCTCTGTCTGAAAATGCTGTCTGCGTATCCGGAGATACTGATTCATGGTTTTTTGAGAGGTGAACATCAGATCATCTCAGAGAGGCTACTAAGAGGCTGGTAAGGACATATTGAAAACATGAAAACCTCACCCAAAACTGTCAGCCATAAATAGAATAAAATCCTATTTTGCAGAATGCTGGACATTTACAGGGAGAGAGGCAAGCGCTGAGGTCAAGTGCTGCCATTCGAAAACAACCAGATAGAAGGAGATGGTATTGTTATGCTCAGAATACAGCGAGGGAAATGGAATATAGGAGACAAAAGATAAAAAAAGGATTTAAACACTAAAAGCTCGCTGAATTTTATTTAAATTACTTTGAAAAATTCTAGGCTAACAATTTACAGTCAAGGAAGCTCAAGGCTGAACAAAATGCAAACTTACATTTGCACCAATATCCAATATTTACCTCTATCTTGCATGGAGCAAGTCAGACATGATCCTGGACTATATGTAAGCATGGCTGATCACAATGTTACTGTATTTCCCTAGCCATTTACCTCTTAAAGCTTTGTTTTACAGCCTTGCCAAATAGCTTCATGTATATTTTGTCTCTCTTCTGTGGGATATGTACGCCAGAGTTTATCTTACATGGTATTCCAAAAAATCTAAAGAGAACAGATTACGTTTGAAACGCAAAACAAAACCAGATTAAGCCTTGATTATTTTTTTTTTCCCTTTAAAATATGATTTGACCTAAAGGCCACCAGTTTACTGTGAGTTGCAACTACGTATGGTATTGCATGAGCAAGAATCCTTACAGCAGCGCATCTGAACTGAGCCCTCTCCTTGCTCTGCTTCAGAGCACCTCCAGCAATCTATGATTTTAATCCCCTAATGTAACTGTCTGTCACATTTTACCAGTAATTTTGATTGATTGCATTTGCTTTGCTTTAATGAGCTCTCAGATATGATAAAGAGATCTAAAAAGTCTAACTAAACATTTATAATTCATTCATAGCATACACACATACCTAGTACCCAGAGTTATGTAGGTTTATAAACGCACAGAGAAATCAACAGATAGAATTACGATTCACAACATATGCAGACCTTCACATCTGATCACAATAAGAAAAACGCTGCAATTACTTCCTCTTGAAATAGACCAGAAATTTCTGAAACAGATGACGATTGCTGTCAGATACTACTTTCTTGCAACACTCAGGTGAGTGTGAGAGTTTTCACATGTGGCATCCTCCAATTTTATGCCCGTCTTTGACCACAATTAGAGCTTTTATCAACAAAAATACAGACCAACAGTGGGCAAATAGAGATATTATTCCTAGGTGAAAATATCAGTAAAGGATTAAACAATGGGCTTTAGGGCAGCGCAAACACACACACACACACAAAAAAAATCACAAATGCATCAGTTAATTTATGGCAGCATATGCAACTTCCACATCTTTATGCTAATTTAATCAATATAGAAACATTTGAACAAGTTTTTCAATGATCAGATCATCAGCAAAATGCCCAGGAATAGCCACCTGACATTTATTTTATCAAAAGGAAATGGCTACAAGTAAAACAAATTATTATGTGACAGATCCTTATGGTGCCAGAACTAAACGAGAATGACTGAATACGTATGGGCATAGAGCGCAACTGCTAGAATGAGATAATTAGGTATTGCTGCACTCTAATCTGGGGGGAGTCCATTTTCCTTCTCCGCTGAGGAGCGGTCTCTGTTGCTGATCAAATTAGTAAATTCCATTAAGTACTTCCAACTCCTGTTGAACTAGTAATGATGAGATTTAGCAAAGATAGCCCGGCTTCACCAGGACAGTCAGGATTAGTCAGATGAGCACCAGCTAACCGGCTTCTCTGCAGTGGCCCCGTATTGATTTGCCAACCCCCTGAGTTCTGGCATCTACTTTGTCTCAAAGTAACAGCCAAATGACATATGATTCTGCCCCATTTCTTCTTTACTGGTACAAATACGGACACTGCCACAGGCACAACGGCACAGGTGAAAATCAGAAGTCAATCTTTATGACATCAACCACGCCATTCTCACTCCCTATGTCTCTCCTGTCAGTAAGCAAAAGGTAGTTTCCCCCCCAGCGAAAGAAACAAGCTACCTCACATCTACTGCAGGATAAGCACGTACACAGAATAGCTGACTCTACAGATTTACCCCACATAACCTGCACGCGCACATAAATCCAAAGCCCCCGAGGCCTGGGAAGATAATGCATTAATGTATGGGAGTCTTGGTAGGAGCCTGCAGCAGGGACACATGCCCCTATCAATTATACATCTCCAGCGCCGAGCAGGCACCAAATGCAGAGGTTTCAGACGTTTCTCAAGTGTCCGTGCTGAGCATCTACACACAGATTTGCTGCCTACAGGGGACAGAAGCCCAGAGCAGCATTTTCTACCTGAGCAATTTTACTTCACCTATGCAAACATGCCCTGCTGCTGTAAAACATAAATGTTTTACTGCATAAGTGAGTCAGAGCTCTAGAAAGAGGCAGTCACGCAATATGTCAGAGCCACTTAATCCAGACAGGCCTGCCTTTACCCTAGGAAACCCCGCTTGCTTTTTAAGTGTCAAAGTTTGGCTTTTCAATGTATTTGCATATTTCCTCAAGTTTGACTTGTGTAACCTGAGCTCTTAAGTTAAGCAGACCTCAAGGGACAAACCCCACCCGGATGTATCTGTCTACACATGCAGCCCTCATTGCCAGCGAGCTGGGATACTGACAGGAGCGAAGGGGTTATGAGTTTAGGGAAGAGCTAGTCAGATTCTACAAAGAAGGAACTGGCACAAGAAGATGATATAGGGATAACGAAGGCCCAGAACAAGCCAAAGTCATCACTGATTCAGCTACAGAGCCAAGAACATAGACTTGGCAAGAAGAATCAGATCTATACAAGGAGAAGACCTTCCAAGTCAAATTTCCATTTGCGTTATTAATAAAAAACCTCTTAGCAAACAACTAGAAGAAAAAATGATTCCATCCTCTAGCAGAGTAAAATCTAATCAAGTTACACAAGGTGACATCTCCAAAAGCCATGCATTTGATTACGAGGATGGGTGTTTAATTAAAAGGGCTTTGTACTCCATCTGTAAAGCTGCAGCTCGAGGAAGAGGCATCTGATTAGATCTCTGTGGTCAAAATAACCTTTGCTGACATTTGTTCCAGGACAAGCACAAACTGGTTCATCACAGAAATAATGGGAAAGGGCAGTGCATTTAGTAAACCCTTGACTTGGTTTCCACTTTTAAAGCCTTGGAAGTCTCCTCCCATAAACCAAGTTAAGCGAGCAAGCGGGCAGTATCTGGTTTTGTTTGCTTGTTTGAATTCATAGCAACGTGGGCCGCCCAATAGCAATGCCTGTAATTTTAACGGCCAGATGTCCAGGGTTTAAAATGAGATTAACTACTTTACTGCACTCTGAGCAAGTGTTCATCTTCCAGTGCTCCTTCCCAAAGTACTACCCCTATCTAACAAACTCGAGTGTTGTACTAGTCCCACATACATTTAGAAATTGGATGCTGCGTTGTTACACTAGTGGTTACAAACCCATCCCAGATGGGTCTTCTGAAAAGGTCTGGACACCACAGTGACCATCAGAAGCTTGTACTGAGACCTCCCCAGAAAGTACTATGTTGTAGAAAACTCAACCAAGCTCATTCAATCCACAGGCACTGCAAATAAAAGTTGCTGAAAAACTACAAACCTTGACAGCCTTCTCTACCCTGCCTTTCCCTTCTCACATTCCCTAATATTTCTTTCACCTCCACTGATCATCACAAAGACAACAGTTTTAGTGTCACAGCATAGTACTACTCACAGGTCAGAGGATATCATGATGGAGGGAGGTAAATATTAAATTAAAAAGCAGCAAGCAAGGAAGTCATTAGAAAACATAGGTTTATTATACTGTTACTTCTCACCACCCTGCATCCAATGCTCCTAGAAAAAAGCACCGTAGTTTTAGAAGATAAGGGAAAAATGTGACAAAGACATCTTACTGTTTCCAGCTCAGAAAGAGAGATTCAGACCTATTTTATACTCCCACAGTGAAGCGCTTGTCTGAGCAGGGGGCTGTGAGTTTGCCCTCACTTGTGCACTTGGCAGGTACCTTTGCCGTGGGCCCTGCAGGGTCTTGTCAGTAGAAAAGGAAACAGAAAAGAGAATAAAGCGAAGGATGGGAGGCACCTCGCAACAGCAATAGCAGCATTCGGACAAGATTTGCTCAGGTCTGGCTGCTGTGAATGGGTATCTGATCCCTCAGGATAGGAAATCAAAGGCAGCCAACTGTGGCACCAGCCGTATCCCTGTCAGCTATAGGAAGTCATACGCTTTAATCAGATTTCCCAAAAGATTACTTTTCCATTGGAAAACTACAAACCTTTTGATCAAAAAAAGCAATGAGTCCTAAGGAAAAAAAGCTGGGAGCTAACTCAGCTATACATCATCTCTGACATCTTGACCTAAATAAGACATCCCCTGTAGAGTTAATGAGGATATAATTTTATCATGTGCAGAGACACAAAATTGAGCCTTTTAGAGATCCAGAAATGACTGTCCCCAGGCTAGGCTGATGCTAATGCAGGAAGCATTCCTCATTGACTGGATTATTTTAGATAACACTGAGTTTCTCCGGTGATCCCCCCAAATGTTGAGACTAAAGGCAACATTTCCTCTGGAACTAATCCACCAGAACAGTTTTCAATTAGGAATGAGTGTTAATCAGCATAGCAGAATGCATCCTTCATCTTTATTCACAGCGCAGCTGGAACCTTAAGGGATGGACAAAGCAAGCGGTTTCTGGCTGCGCCTGAAGAGCAGTATTTTGTTCATGCTACAGGGCAGTGCTGACACTGAGCTGTCATACCAAGATATAGGAGACACTCAGCAGCTCCCAGCTTTACCATACACACTCCTCTATGATCTCAAGCAATCACTAGACCTACGAAGTGCAAATAACAATCCTCCTTGGTAAGCAATTTAGGACCTTCGGATCTTGGCAGAGGCAGGAGTGCCTATAGTGAGAAGCAAAAACTACTTTCTTATTGCGCTTTTATTTCAAATGACAAAGAGAAAATATTTTCTTCAAAACATTCCCATTGTAAAATATCCTGTTTCTTAACACAACGATACTCTGGGATCTCAAAGCTAAAGTTTAAATAAAATGACACATTTTGAGAAATGAGTGATGGAAGCAATTTTTGATTAAAATAAGTTACTTTGAAATGAAATTTCTATTCAACTCTAGCTGAAGCTGTCATATTCTCAAGTTACAAAGCAACTGGCCCCAAAATAATAGTATGGGAAGCACAGCAGTGAACTCCCAGAGCAGTTCCCGCTGTCTACTTCACAATCTCAATTAAAGGTCTTGCCCCAGGACTTCAGGAGCTGGTACTTAGAGTACTTCCATATAGACAGTTTACAGGATTAAATGATAAGATTAATGGGCATGTCTTTGTCTAGGAAAATGTAATCTGCAACATTCATTGAAACAAGCAATAACAGCATTTTTGCAACCATGCAAAGTAAAATGAAATTAGAAAGTAATTGGCTGTAGTTCAAAATTAATAATTGTTTGAAGGAACACATTATAAATACAATGTATAATCAAATCCAAAGGACGTATTATTTAGCATGAAAAGTAACTACAGAAACATCTTTTAAACCATTAATCTTTTGCAGCACTCAGACTGGGAAGCTAATCTTTCTCTCTAAATTTCCTTTTTTTTTTTTTAATACAATGGGGTGTTTGGTTCGTGAGTTGTTTGTTTGGTTTTTTTTTTAAAGATAATTAGATGGAATTGCTTAGAACTCATCATTTGGAAGTTATATGAATTTTGAAAACAACCATTCTATAAACCACATTTTCTTTCATTACAGCTTCTGATCACAATGTCATTTTAAGTGAACACAAAGGAAAAGAGTCCAAGCAAAAGCAAGTGAGGAAGGTTTTGTTCTCCTGTTTTCTTCTCCTTGCCCGCATTTCAGACGTTGCTTAGAATACCAGCGGGACCTGCCCTGGACCTGCTTCGCAGCCCGAGCTTTCCTAGCAAACAGCTGATTACATGAAAGAAATGCAATTGGAAAAGGGCACAAAGTGTGCCCTACCAAAGAGCCAAGGTTGACGGTGTTACTGCGGTATCGAGTAGGTCTACGAACACTGCCTTGATTTGAGCTGGTGGACAGAGGGCCACCAGGGATTGTGTTACCTCTGACAAAATGAGCAGCCAGACTGGCAGAAAACCACCCAGCAGAAAAAAGATAAATACAGTGTATCCTGGGAAAGCTGTCTGACAAGTAACAATTCTTTGCTTCTGTTATTATCACATCTTTGTTTTGTAGAGATACAAGTACAGCCTTAGCATTGTGTCCAGGTTTTTTCCTGAATTGGGACTTTCAGAGGTGGTCTGGTGGGGCTCACTCATTTCATGGGAAATAAAATTACAGCACAATTAGCACGATACCATGCAGCTGCAAATACTAAGCAAAACATCTGTGCATAAAATCTGAAAAAAATTAATCCTTGTAATTACTAAGCATCTTTACTATTTATTAACAATGACAGGATTTCTTCTGGAAAGATAATTTATTCCGCCAACTATACATTAAGGTGTGAGAAGAGCAAAATGCCATGTCATCGCTTCTCAGTCATGCATATAAAGGTGAAATTGGAGCATAAACCTGAATGGTGATATACCCACGACATTCCACCCCATATATTCTGAACTTCAAGACCCCCATTCCCTCTCAACCCACATCACCAAATCTCTCTCTAGAGGCATTGCTGGTGACATTAAACTTTGTGAGCTCTATTATCCAAAGGTCAGCAAATCTAACTGATACTTCCTCATACATTAAGACACTGCAGATTCTAATTATTATTTGAGGAGAGTGATATTTTCATTTTTCAGATGATGCAATGAAATAAATCAGTGTGGTGTGTCTCCACAGTGAAAAATACTATAATTTAGCTACTTTTGCAAATCCTACTTTAATTCTCTTAAGTGACTCATCCTAACTGGGAGCATCCATGGATCTAATCTTCCTAAATCACACTGGTGCTTTCAGAAGTCCTCAAACAAAAAAGATGAGTCACTTGTCCAAACCCATCTCCTACTCTTCTGCAGGCTTCCACTATGATATCACAAGTGTAGGAGGGCATGTCTTCACCAGAGGACCTAAAAGGCCAAAAACACCAATGGCATCCTGGGGGGCATCAAGAAGAACGTGGCCAGCAGGTGGAGGGAGGTCATCCCCGCACCTCTGCTCTGCCCTGGGGAGGCCCCATCTGGAGCACTGGGTCCAGTTCTGGGCTCCCCGGTTCCAGAAGGACAGGGAACGGCTGGAGAGGGGACAGCAAAGGGCCACCAAGAGGATGAGGGGACTGGAACATCTCTCCGATGGGGAAAGGCTGAGGGATTTGGGGCTCTTCAGCCTGCAAAAAAGCCGACTGAGGGGGGATCTTACCAACATTGATAAATACTTGGGGGGGGCGGTGCCAGGAGGACAGGGCCAGGCTCTTCTCAGTGGTGCCCGGGGACGGGACAAGGGGTAACGGGCACAAACTTGACCATGGGAAGTTCCATCTCAAGACGAGGAGGAACTTCTGTGCTGTGAGGGTGGCAGAGCCCTGGCACAGGCTGCCCAGAGAGGTGGGGGAGTCTCCGTCTCTGGAGACATCCCAAACCCGCCTGGAGGCATCCCTGTGCCACCTGCTCTGGGTGACCCTGCTCTGGCCAGGGGCTGGACGAGGGGATCTCCAGAGGTCCCTTCCCACCCCTATCATTCTGTGATTCTGTGACTTTGCTACAGCCAAGGTGTTTGGTAACCCATGCTTCCAAATTAAGGTATGGGAGGCAGCACAATCTGCCCTTCCCCTATACAAGGCTCTAACATCACAACACACACCTGCTCTGGCAGAGGGAGGCGGCAATGCCTGCAGTATTGAACAAGGGCAGCACCAATCCCAAGAGAGTAGGTGGCAGCAGTGAGGAATAGGACACATATTTGGAGAAAAGATGCCGAGTTTAACAGGCAATGCAAGAGCAAGCTGCGATTTTTGCAAGCTTATTCAACTCAGATTTAACTATTTCTATCTCAGTTCTGGAGCTGGGCAGCCATTTGATGTCCAGAAGAAGGAAATTGTGTTTTAACCTTCTAATTACAATGAATGAAGAACCGACACAATTAATTTAAAAGAAAACGCAAAGCGGATTTACCACAGGATGTCCTATATAGCCATTAGCATTCCAGAACAATATTTAGTTAAAGGAGTTCAACAAAGGCTAATGCACGATTAACGTGCATGTATCCTGCCTTTCAGCTGTCCCGGGATAGAAAACCAGTTTATAGATCATATAACAAATCACCTCTTAAGGACACAGCAACATGCATTACTTCACAAAATACCATAGGGTGACTCTGCTTTTCTTCTTAATCGGCAATTCTGATTCTGCAGCTTTGGCTCCTCATGCATTTTTAAAAGCTTCCGTCTCTCTCCTTCTGTGCTCCACATGTCTCCAAAATTACTTTCCAAATGCAATTAACAAGTGCATTAATTAAATCATTATTATGACTTCAGATATGTTTTTAATATTTGCTCAGGCATATAAAACCAGAAGATTGCTTGTGGCCCCTAAACAGTCACCTCTTGTCTCTTTACACTGCTTTCACTTCCCCAAATCTCAAACATGAGCCAAAGAGATTAATTTTCAGGAAGTGGAAACTGGTGCTATTCTGCAGCACGGCAGAACTGCACTCGCTTCTGCCAGCTGAAGTCTGACCCCTAAAGTGTACTGAAGAAAAACAGGAGGCTTCCACACGCATCGAGTCCCAGCTTCATCTGTTGTGTACCAGTGGCTCCCCTGCACTTGAATGCTTAATGCAGGATGAAAGTCTCTGCAGCTTGGCTCACAAGAGCAGAATTTCACAAGGTATTTTCCTTTTTGACCCAGGGACAGGAAGCATATCCTCCTCTCTACTCTCCTTTGTCATATTATCAAGGGCAGAATCTAATCTTCAGCCTGCCCTGTGGCAAAGCATGCCAAAATCCTACTCTTAAAAAAAGCAATGAGAAGAAGGGACATAAAGACAGCTTTACATTTTGTATTTCATTCTACAATGCAAAGTACAGGATATGGAAAAATCACAGATACTAACTTCCAGGCACAAGACAGTTGTATTACACTGACTATCCCAGAGTAAAGAAAGGAAACAAGAAACTCCAGCCTCTTTATTCCAAGCCAACATCAGTCCATGCTTAAGAGACTTGTTTTACCTTACTGTGAGATCATTCACAATCCTAAGGATCTTTTGATTTCTTCCTCTAATCTATGGTACTGCTTGCAAAAGCAGAAGTGTGCAAGAAAGATGTTCAAATTCTATAGTAATTACTGCTACACTGACTTTAAACAGAGTCAATTTTCCTGCCACATCCATGGCAGTCTCCTCTGGGGATAAGAGGGATAGTTTCCTCCAGGGTCTGAAGGCAGAAAATCATTTTGCTAAAGACAATCCAGATCCTGAAGTGCTACAGGGACAATCCGCAGACACTAAAAAGTTATCGTTGTTTGGCAATAGCTTCTGTTTGCTCACCTAACTTTAGAAACTTTTCCACTGTTGGAGTAGTTTTATGCGCTGCAAAGAAAAACCTGGCCTGCTTAACTTGGGCGTATACTTCAGTTCTTTGGGTTTCAATGGGACATAAAGTTAAGCACTGGCTTGTTTGATTCAGCCAGCTCCAAAAGCTGTATAATTTTTTGCCGAGGAGATCAGCTCCAGTGCAGGTAAGTCTGTGCTGGGGAAGGAAATCGCGGCAAAGAAACGGCCAGGGGCTCGTTTTTGAGGCTTTTAAAGCCAGGAAAAGGGACCAGCCCGAGCCGGTACCCGGCCCTTCTGGGAGGCGGGGGCAGCTGAGGAGCCGAGGGCGGAGCCACCACCCCCGGCGGCAGGTGTTAACGAGCAGAGGGTGGGACCACTCTCTCCCCTCATAAAAGAAACCCCTTGGGAGCACAGCGACCAGGTCGCTGCGCACTGAGCAAACACTGAGCAAGCGAGCTGCAAGTGGGCGTTCCCTGGGTGTGACCCGAGGTATCACCCAGGTGCACCACAACGAGAGTGTACTTCCTGGGCTGGAGAAGGGGGTGGCCAAGCAGGGTGTGACACACCAGTCCAATCACAGCGGTCTGCACAGCAGTTCGTGCAGGACAGAGCTGAAAGACTGCTAACCCGGCTAGGTAGTGATGGTAACTACTCGCAAGATGACTGTGGCGTCCATGAGCTCCACAACCACCAGGTCTGATGCCGCCTCTCAGACGGAGCTCTTGTGGGAACATGCTACCACACAGACATCGGGCTGTAGGGTATGCCCTGCTCTTACGCCAGTGTTGGATGGCAATGATGGGCATACCTGTAGGAGATGTGCTCAGGTAGAGGATCTTCTCCGAGTAGTCATGGAGCTCAGGGAGGAGGTAAGTAGGTTGAGGAGCATCAGGGAATGCGAGAGGGAGATAGATTCCTGGAGCAGAATCCTGCATCCCATGACAGAAACCCAGCAGGCAGATAGAACCCCTGCAACAGAGAGCTCCATATCCTCTCTCACCTCAACTGAAGGCGGTAACCTGGAGGACAGGGGGCAATGGCAGGAAGTTCCTGCGCGGCGCAACAGGCGCTGCACTCGAGACTGCCCGATGACTACCCCATCTTCCCAGGTGCCATTACTTAACAGGTACAGTGCTCTACAGAGGAACCTGGATGATGACGAGCACAATACTTCTCCTATTTCTCCTACCCTGGAGCCGTCAGCAAGGTCTAGTCAGACCTCCCCCTGCATCAAAACCTCTGCGGTAAAGAAGAAAAGACGGGTCCTTGTCATAGGTGACTCATTACTGAAGGGAACAGAAGGCCCAATATGCAGGCCGGACCCGGTACATAGGGAGGTCTGCTGCCTCCCTGGGGCCCGGGTCAAGGACGTGAAGAGGATGCTTCCTTCCCTGGTACGGCCCTCAGACTACTATCCGCTTTTGCTCTTTCAGGTAGGCAGCGACGAGGTAACGAGAAGAAGTCCAAGGGCAATGAAGAAAGATTTCAAGACCCTGGGACGGCTGGTCAAGGGATCGGGAGCGCAAGTTGTGTTCTCGTCTATTCCCCCAGTTGCGGGGAATGATGAGGGGCTAAATAGAAGGACCCAGCAGATCAATGCCTGGCTTCGAGCTTGGTGCTGCCAGCAGGACTTTGGGTTCTTTGATCATGGCCTGATCTACAAAACGCCTGGCCTGCTGGTAGCAGGCAGGAATACCTTGACCTCCAGGGGAAAAAGGGTTCTAGGACAAGAGTTATCGGGGCTCATTGAGAGGGCTTTAAACTAGATCTGAAGGGGGGTGGGGATGGTACTGGGCTTGCTGGTGAGGTGCCAGGGTGTAGTTGCTCAGCGCTCGTGGGCCAGTGTGCCAGTATTTCTGAAAGCCAGAAGGCACACCACATCTCAAGGGTCAAAACTACACACACAACTCCCTCTCTGAAATGCTTATACACCAATGCACGCAGCATGGGGAATAAGCAGGAAGAGCTGGAGGTCTGTGTGCGGTTGCGGGGCCATGATCTCATTGCAATTACTGAGACGTGGTGGGACAACTCGCATGACTGGAATGCTGTCATGGATGGCTATGTCCTTTTCAGGAAAGACAGACCAGCGAGGCGTGGTGGTGGAATTGCACTCTATGTGAGAGAGCATTTGGAATGCATCGAGCTCTCACTAGGGGCGGATGAAGAGCGGGTTGAGAGCTTATGGGTGAGGATTAAGGGACAGGCAAATATGAAGGACACTGTTGTGGGTGTTTATTACAGGCCACCTGATCAGGATGGGGAGACTGATGAGGCTTTCTACAGACAACTGAAGGTAGCCTCGCAAGCGCAGGCCCTGGTTCTCATGGGGGACTTCAATCACCCCGATATCTGCTGGGAAGACCACACAGCCAGGCATGCACAGTCCAGGAGGCTCCTCCAGTGCATTGATGACAACTTTTTGACACAGGTGGTACAGGAGCCAACAAGGAGAGGAGCACTCCTGGACCTGGTACTGACAAACACAGAGGGATTGGTGGAGGACATTAAGGTTGGGGGCACCCTAGGTTGTAGTGATCATGAAATGATTGAGTTCAGGATCATGGGTACTATCCACAAAACAACAACAAGAAGTAAAATTACAACCTTGGATTTCAGGAGGGCTAACTTCGACCTCTTTAAGAAACTGCTTGGAGAGATCCCGTGGGCTAGGGCTCTGGAAGGCAAAGGGGCTCAAGAAAGCTGGTTGATATTCAAAGACCACTTCCTCCAAGCTCAGGATCGGTGCATCCCTAAGAGAAAGAAATCGGCCAAGGGACGCAGGAGACCTGCATGGTTGAGCAGGGAGCTTCAGAAAAAGCTCAAGTGGAAGAAGGAAGTTTATAATAAGTGGAAGAAGGGACTGACCCCTTGGGAGGATTACAAGAATGCCACCAGAGCGTGCAGGGATGAAACAAGGAAAGCCAAGGCCGCCTTGGAATTAGACCTGGCTAGGGACATCAAGCAAAACAAAAAGAGCTTCTACAAGTATATTGGAAGCAAAAGGAAGACCAGGGAAGTTGTAGGCCCACTGCTGAATGAGGCAGGAGTCATGGTGACGGAGGATGTGGAGAAGGCAGAGTTACTGAATGCCTTCTTTGCTTCGGTCTTTTCTGCTCGGCCCAGCCCTCAGGAGTCCCAGGCATTGAATAAAGTAACAGGGAAAGAAGACGACTTCCCTTGGGTTGAGGAGGAGCGAGTGAGGGACCAATTAGATCACCTAGATATTCACAAGTCCATGGGCCCTGATGGGATGCACCCGAGAGTGCTGAGGGAGCTGGCGGAAGTCATTGCTGGGCCGCTCTCCATCATCTTTGAAAAGTCCTGGAGAACAGGCGAGGTGCCTGCGGACTGGAGGAAAGCCAATGTCACTCCAGTCTTCAAGAAAGGCAAGAAGGAGGAGCCGGGGAACTACAGGCCGGTCAGCCTCACCTCCATCCCTGGAAAGATGATGGAACAGCTCGTTCTGGGTGTCATCTCAAGGCGCGTGGAGGAAAGGAAAGCTATCAGAAGTACTCAGCATGGATTCACCAGGGGGAAATCATGTCTGACTAACCTGATAGCCTTCTACGATGGCATGACTAGATGGATAGATGAGGGGAGGGCGGTAGATGTGGTCTACCTTGACTTAAGCAAGGCGTTTGACACGGTCTCCCACAGCATCCTCATAGGGAAGCTTAGGAAGTGTGGGTTAGATGAATGGACAGTGGGGTGGATAGAAAACTGGTTGAAAGATAGAGCTCAGAGGGTTGTGATTAGAGGCACAGAGTCTAGTTGGAGACCAGTGACGAGTGGTGTTCCCCAGGGGTCAGTACTGGGTCCAGTCCTGTTCAACATATTCATCAATGACCTGGATGAGGGGATAGAGTGCACCCTCAGCAAGTTTGCTGATGACACCAAGCTGGGTGGGGTGGCTGACACACCGGAAGGCTGTGCCGCCATACAGAGAGACCTGGACAGGTTGGAGATCTGGGCAGAGAGAAACCTTATGAAGTTCAACAAGGGCAAGTGTAGGGTGCTGCACCTGGGGAGGAACAACCCCATGTACCAGTACAGGTTGGGTGCTGACCTGCTGGAGAGCAGCTCTGTGGAAAGAGACCTGGGAGTCCTGGTGGACAACAGGATGACCATGAGTCAGCAATGTGCCCTTGTGGCCAAGAAGGCCAATGGCATCCTGGGGTGCATCAAGAGGAGCGTGGCCAGCAGGTCAAGGGAGGTCATCCTCCCCCTCTACTCTGCCTTGGTGAGACCGCACCTGGAGTACTGTGTCCAGTTCTGGGCTCCCCGGTTCAAGAGGGACAGGGAACTGCTGGAAAGGGTGCAGCGGAGGGCTACGAGGATGATTAGGGGACTGGAACACCTCTCTTATGAGGAAAGGCTGAGGGATTTGGGTCTCTTCAGTCTGGAAAAAAGACGTCTGAGGGGTGACCTTATCAACGCTTATAAATACTTAAAGGGTGGGTGTCAGGACGATGGGGCGAGGCTCTTTTCAGTGGTGCCCGGGGACAGGACAAGAGGCAATGGGCACAAACTGGAACATAGGAAGTTCCACCTAAACATGAGGAGGAACTTCTTTACCCTGAGGGTGGCAGAGCACTGGAACAGGCTGCCCAGAGAGGTGGTGGAGTCTCCATCTCTGGAGACATTCAAAACCCACCTGGACGTGTTCCTGTGTAACCTGCTCTAGGTGACCCTGCTCTGGCAGGGGGGTTGGACTAGATGATCTCCAGAGGTCCCTTCCAACCCTAAGATTCTATGATTCTATGATTCTATGATTCCCTGTGCACCTACTGTTGGGAGAATGAGTCATACAAGAAAAGAACTCATTTTCCCATGTCTTCACTTCTTCTAGTTTGATATGAAGGATTTTTCTTTTTAATTAAGAAAAAAAAAAGAACAGTTTACAGCTGTCTTGCAAGATCACATAGCTCTCATGCGCTCACCTTTGACTATTTTTTTTCCTTTGCCAGAAGAAACAGGAGAATATTCAGGATTAAGTTACATCCCTTGTTACTTACACGGTCCAGGCTTAAAAACACATAATCAATCCACAGCCACGCTTAACCTTTCCTAAGAGCTTTACAAAGAACTAGACAAACATTAATGAATTTTACAAAGAACCGGACAAACATTAATGAGTTTTGCTTTACAGCAGTCCTGGATTACCAGGAAAGAGGGAGAAGGGAAAAAAGAATGGCTTATTCAGGAGCACAGTGCATGTAAAAATGAGTTCTCCCAACACTTAAGATTTATATCAAGGATGCCCTTCCCTTCTGCTCCTGCATCAGATGTTACTGGTGCTGAGAACGCTAACCGAGGCCAGATCTATCTCCATATTGCCACCTCCCTGCAAACCTGAGTTTCAGCTGCACGTAGCCAACAAGCTGCCTCACCCTATAAATGGACAGGCATCCTTCTGAAAATACAGAGACATTAAAGGCTGGCCTTTTTCCTTGATTATTAACCACACGGGAGGGTCAGCAGTGTGTATCTGGTTTATTGATTTACTGGAGTTTCAGGGCAGATCCAAGCAAGCTGCGAGCCAGCTGTGTTCTCCTCCACTTCTGTGCTGTGCAAGCCTTTGTTGGAGCAAATTAAATACCACCCCTGCTGTAACGTACAGGCTGCTGTGCTTGCACAACCGTTGATTCTTGGCTGATACTCATGGCTTGGCCTGGGAAAAATAAAGGCAAGATCTGCTACAGCATCAGCTGAACAGCCAGGGCTCTCTCTACAGCTACGGGCAAAACCAAGTCATATCCTCTGTGACTTGGAAGGAGAAAGGGACTTCAAATACGCATTCACCAGTGCGTTACACATTTGCTCTTTGACAGGCTCTTGTCCTTCACAAATCATAGCTGAAAAGAGCATAAGATATAGCTATATGGCCTGAAATAAAGACATTAAGCACATGCTTATCTTCAAGCAAATGAGGAGTCCCAATGAAATAGATTCACTTAAATCAATGACTCCTAATACAATGGTCTAGTTTTCATTACTATCATTCATTATTGTATGTAATGTGGTTAAAATCCCAAACAAAACAATGAGCTTCTGCATTATTGTGCTGATAAGAACTGTCACCATCAATCCCAAATGGTCCTCGTGAAAAATAAATAGTCTTTGACACCAGTCTTGCATGCTGATCAGAGAGCCATTTAAGCCCATGGGAGAATTCTACATTTCAGCAGCATTTTGTCCAGGACCACAACTTTAATAGTGATGCTTTGAGAGATGTGCATGGTGATCGCTTGTTTGGGCAAGGCGGCATTTCACCACTGTCATACCCGGAGCATCTGCCAGCCACTAGGTACCATTCACATCCACAAGTACAGACAACACGGCCTCAAATGCTTATAGGCTGAAGAAACTAGATGAACACAAAAGGAGAAAATAAGAGACTACGCAGCATGTCAGGGCAAGGCCCAGAGCTGAAATCGGGTTCTAGCTCACAGTTTTCTGCATGTCCTTGAAAGCCTGGGTTTGACACCCGTTACATATAACAAAACAGAGTCAATAAAAACAAAAAGGCAGCTGTGTGCATGTTTCACAGAAATAGCTGATCCTGGTAGTTTTCATCTACATCATCAATGTCTTTCCTGGAAGTAGCATTTTTCTGAGCCCATTTAAAAAAATATTTACAGCCTTCCTCAGCCATTCTCATGGGAACTCCTGAGAGAGTGACATGAGTTCACTTCAGCTTTGTATTTTGTGTGAATGAGCATTTTTAGGCAAGAGAAAAAACGTGCTATAGGAGCAGTGTCACTGCTACAGCTTGGCTCTGTGATTAGGCAGCTGCTGGACTAGCGGTGAGGCTCAATATTACATGAGCTACTGTTGATAAGAAACAGTTACTACTGCTCATCATCAGCTCCTGATGAACAGTCTGCTGGTGGTGTGATAGCAGATCGCGGCTGTAGCACCTTTTCCTGCACTGCCACCTCCATAGTGCACATTTTGAGTTTTGTAAGCTTGGAAAAGCTGCCCAGAAACCTGTCTGTTCTCTTTAGGTCTAGCACCAGGCTGTACCCTGAACATCGCATCCTGATAAAAGGTGTCTGATGTATGAAATTAGTTTCTTGGCCTCACTTCTGTCTTCAAATGGTAAATGCTTTAATCCACAAAAGGCACTACAATAATTGGCACCTTTGAGTTAGTGGAGAGAACACAGACCAAGCAAATCACCTCCTTTTTTCCTCTTAAAGGTCATCCAGGAAAAGAGCTGCTGGGGAACAGCCCGAGAGCAGCACGGGGGAGCTTGCTCCCTGCTCGCGCCCAGCCTGAGAACAGAGATTCTGCCAGCCCAAAACCCTTCATCTGCCTTCCCCAGTTTCCCCCTCGTTCAGCCATGTCTGCTCTTCAGGCACTCCAAACAAAGGGCAAAGATGCAGCTCTCAGGCACTACCTTTATATTAAATGGCGAACCACAATTATTTTAAAGCTAAGACCAAAACAATGCTGAAGCACCAGCGTTCAGAAGAAATTAAGTTGTCTCTCTTTGCTATTCAAAGATACCATGCAATTTGCATGTAGGGATATCTCTAGTTGCTGTTATTTATAGTAGCTGTACAAGGACACTGCAGACAGATACTGCAGGAAATTATCAACATTTCCTCCAGTCTTCTAATAAACCCTCTCCATCTCACGCGCACACACACACTCCTTGCTGTGCTGAGTTTTTGCAGTGACATTAACCTCAATTAGCTGCAGCAGTGTCTCATGAACCTAGAAGACCTGACTTTTTTTTGTGTGTGTGTGTGTAGTTGATGCATTGATCCCAGTAGAATTCTGGTAAAGCAAGAATGATTCCATCTACAGATGATAAGTAGCCAGTTAAATATGAGCATTTTTTGTCTCCGGCAAAGACATCAGGTCCTAGATTGTGGCCTGATGCAATAAATAGAGTGGCTCTGAGATACATCCCTTTAGGCTAGTAGCAAAAATCCATCCCCTGTTACCTAGCTCATGACACTAATTTGCATCATTCCACATTATCAAAGCACTATTATTTCAGCTGAACATTCACGGATGCTTTGCTCCATGTTCAGTACACTCCATTGCCAACCGAAAAGGCATAACCCGCTTATCAGAGAACAAATGCATTTCTGTTTCTGAAGAAAGGCTACAGGTACTAAGAGCAGGTTTTACTTTGGCAAGGTATCGCGCAAGTCCATAGAGCGTAGTTTTCATGCAGTGCTCGTTACTGAACAAGAAACCAGACACAGCACTCTCCGCCTGGGAAGCCATAAGGTCAGAAGCAAAAGTCAGAGCAAACTCCCCAAAGCCAGATCTGAACGCCTGCAGGTTTGGAAAAATCCACATCTAGAGCTAAACAATGAGCTCACGTGCTCATGTTTAAGTTCCAGCCCACCCTTTGATGTCTGCTAAAGACAAAATTTCATCTGACCACTTTTGCAAACCAGTGGGCAAAACGTAACACTCAGTATGTCCAGCATGGAATTGTACCTCAGAACTTATTCAATACCACATGGAGATGTGACACTGTTTGACAAGAAAAAAAATAAACTTCTTGTGAAAACCTAGCAGAGATATTACTGTGACAAACCATATCAGGAAAAAGATCTCCCTTGAAATATAATTGCATTCTTTGCATTAGGATGAAAGTCCATTTCCAAGAAATTAACTGTCTGCTCCGATAGCAGAGGTTGAAGCAGAAACTGTCTAGTGACAAAAATGATTTAATACAGGGAGCGAATTACTATGTCTCTCCTGCTAATAATGCACCTATGCAATAAGTGGAAGTCATGAGGCCAATGTAAACATGTTGAACAATCAGTGAATAAAAGTTTAAAAAGCTCGTTGTCACTTGGTACTGCAAGAACAATACTCATAAAACTATTTTGTAGGTACCCTGTAATGCTCTTACACTATCTAAAACAGGGTGAAGATTGGTCCTTTATAAAGGTGAGGTAAGTAATTTTGCATTTACCGAGATAAAACATGCACATGGACAGTTACTGAGTTAGAACTATGCGATATATTACTGTAGAGTAGGTAAAGTTGTGTAAAACAACCTGGCTTAATGCGTAGTGAACTTGAGAGCTGCAGTCTCACTGGATGTCATCAAAACTTTAAAGAGTAGATTTTCAAAGATGCAGAGAGCTTGAACATTTTCCACTGAAAGCCAATGAAGTCAGGGAGAGACAGAAAAAAAAAAATGCTAAGTTCTTACAGGTACAAATACCTGCCAGGGGAGAACAGAGCATCAAAATGTTACCTGAGGCAAATGTGCCTTTGAAAGATCCCTTTTGTACCTACATGATGTGGGTAACTTTAAAGTGGAATAACTCATGAAAACTTTATCCCTCATCTGATGCGAAGGGCTGGTCTCATTGAAGGGAACAGAATAGCTACACGGAAATCAAGAGGCAGCCTCACATGTAACTCTGCTTTTCATGTATGACTGCTTAACTTGGCTATGGGGATGCCCATCTCGATGCCCATGGCCCAGATGCAGCCAGGGATACTGGAACACTGCAGATGATCACAAAAATAGTGCTCAAGTCAAAGCAGCTATTAGATAATTTTAAGACATTTTGTTGCATCAGGTCTTTTTCAGCAATGTAGTATTAAATCAGCAATAAGAGGTTTTCATTTTATTTCTGAGCATGGAAGAATATGAGTTATGGTGCACTAATCAACCCTCAACCTACACATCACAGGTTTTACATGATTTTTAAAGAATCCGTTTTGTTTTCCAGAAAATAAGCCCATTTGTGATAGTTAACAGGTATTGTTTTGTCAGCTCTCAAATGTGTGTGAGATTTAGCTAGGCAAAATGCCAAATACTGATGCTTCCAGGCAAAGCCAGCTATTTAGCACAGTGATAAAGAACTTACTGATGCTGCTGAACTTTGCCTTTTTTTTTTTAAATTGTTATATATATTTATTTTTTTTCAAAATCAATCTCTAGTCTGTCTCTGTGTTCTCCAGATTCATGACAGAAAACTGAACTCTGTTCACACTGTATAAAACCAGTGTGACAGATTGAGGTAGCAGAATGGGGGAATTGCCATTTGGAGCTGTAAAGTCACATTTATTTTGAGCTGACTCCGACCTTTCTGCAGTTAAGCCTTCCTTCTTCTGTTTTTAATACGCAGTGCTGAGCTTTTATTATCAATAATGCAAAAGGTGCGAGTAAAGCAGAAGCTGGCCAAGAATGGCCGAAACACGATTAAGTAAATCTGCAGATTTACTATACCTCCGACACTCACGCATCACCTTTTACAACCATTTCATGGTAATAGGCCAAAATACATTTTTTTAAAAATTGTTCTCAAGTATAGTTCAGTGAGAAGCTGTACTGAAGCTAGACAAAGCAAGCCCTAGATTGAGAGTAACAAGCAGAAAAGAGAAAGTGGAGAGGACTAGAGTTTCACTCAAGATCATTTCCAAATCCATATCTTAAAATGGTGGAAACAACTTGGAGGAGCAGTTTGCAATCAAGATCACCTCCCATATGTCCTTATCAGCATTCAACAGCGATGCTGTTAGAGGAACAAGAGTTTCCATTCATAAATATCACCACTAAGAGGGATTATTATGAGAACCTAGTTACTACAAGCACACCTTTTCAACCTGTACAGAGATCAAAACATCCATTTCAGTTCAGACTGAAGGAAGCTGATCTTCGCAGGACAAAGGAAAGTACCAGAACTCGACGGCTCTTGCAGATTAGATCCCTTTTTGGAAATTGATTCTGAAAAAAGCATATTTAGTAAAGTCCCCTTAAAAATTGTTTTTGGCCAAATTATTCTGTTGTAAATTTTCAAATAAGGCTATTTACTCAGATCTGTTCTGAAATAACTCTTATTAGATTCACATCCCATCTTGCTCCAGGATAGCTTCTTGTTGTAAATAAGCTCTTAGAACATTTCTTTAACAAAAATGCATATGCTTTACACTCAAATATGGTAAATTATATTCTTTTCCTACAACACAAATAAAATTCTCCCCCCATATGAAGAAAGAGGATTCAAGATCTGTTGGGATATACAAGATTGACAGCACTGGATGGCATGTATATAAAGCAGCTTTCAATAAAAAGCTATGCACATGCAGTAGTCCCTGCCCTCTCAACTCAGATTCAACCCTAACAACACTTTTATAAAACTTCACAAGTTCCACATTTCTCATCAGAAGGCAGTTTAAACCTTCATTAAGAAAGGAGCGTGGCATTTACTTTCTACAGCAAAGTCATGTGTCCTCTAAGACCACTGCTTAAATAATGAATAACCGTGCTTGTCAGGGAAGGAGGTGAAAATATTTCAATTAACTATATTACTTTAAAAAATTCTTGCGTGAATGAAGAAGTTTGTATGCTGGGCCAATTCAGCCAAGGCAGCAGATTTCTGCTTTCTTCACCCTTACAATCAATTATCTGATTGCAATGCCCTTGGCTTGACCACTGCTTTTCTCTGCCTAGCTTTGGACACCGAGCGGACTCCTCAGCCCAATGCTAGGCAGCCCCTCATTGATTACGTGCACATTATTATTCCCTGTGGTCACGGCATGGTGTACAGTCACCACAGATCCAGGATGCTCGCGCTAGAAACTTGAACAGCCATCCTAAAACAAGACAATAACAAAGGTGAAACTGATAAAAAGAAAAGCTGTGATAACTCAGCAGGATCCTGAAGACGTAGCTGTATATATGGATAGCAAAGCCATTCAGATTTATATCAGTTACACATGTTTTAGAGTGGACGTAACCCCTACCTGCCTTAGAAATAGAATAGATAAGTAACTGTCAGGAAGCAGCTTTTCCTGAGAGCAAGTCATTGTACAGATATTTCTCAAAGAACTTATTTCACTTTTTGCTGAAGCAGCAGATAGTGACCACAGTCAGAGCAAGGGTATTGGACTAACTGAAGCACCACTTTGATCAATATGGTAATTCCTATCTGGCTACTCACTTTACCCAAGGTGAGCGCTAATGGGTCCACACAGCATTTTTTGATATCTTGAAGTGACAGATATTGTGGTTCATCAATTCAGTAATTTTATCAGGAGTGCCAGTGAAACAAATACTCTCAAGAACAAACAGCCAGCTGCTGTCAAGAAACGATCTAAATTTAAAACAGTAATAAAATTAAATACGCAAAAAAATCTCCCCTAAATTAATTTTTATATCTCTTTGCATGACCACTTAAATATGTGGTATAAAGATTACAAAAAAAATGCACAAGTGTAGTAGCAATTGCCCTAAGTATGTCCAGCAAATTTATATTACCAACGCAAAATAGTGTATGTATTTGGACGATGAGTATATGACATTTATGCATAGCTGATACAGGGCTAGATCCTGAATAATCCAATGAACACGAATAACTCATTGACGCAAAATTTCAGTGGAACTAGAAGTTATTAAGGGATACTTATACGATTAAGGAGGTGTGGGATTTGGCTCAGAGTGTAAAGGACTGATTTACAGCTGATTAAAGAGAACAGAAGTTTTTTTGTATGACTTCAGTGGAGTTCAAATGGACTGTCAAAGCAGCCTCCTTTACCGAGCTAGCTCAGGCACTTTCCCATAATTTTGTCATTTCTTTTGACTAGTGAGGGATGATGCTGAAAAGGAATTAATATTTCTCTTGCCACTTTGCCTCCCAGTTATCGAGAGTCAAATGAATAGGTTTCTGCAAGTTTTACACATGAGTGCAGTTCAGGAAGAGGAATAACGTAGTATATGTATCTTTATTAAAAATGGTGCTGAATTTAGCAATTTTGTATTGAAGTTGTTCATCCACGTTTATGGAACATTAAGAATATATATATATGAAAGGATACTTTACCACTAGTTCTGAAGGGCAGTACTGAGTAATCATCTTTCAGACAAATATATAAATATGCATGTGCACACATACTTACATGCTATACTGAAGCTGCACCAGAGTCAGCATACTATACAACATAAAAAGCATATTTGGACACTTTATTGGAAAACGCTTCTCTTAGGGAATGGGAGATAATGGGACATGACGTGGGAATAAGGACTTGGGAAGCCTGTATTGATTTAGCTTGGCTATCTCTGGGAGCTATCCGCGTAATCTTATTACTGCATTAAGGGCTACGTTATTTTTTGCATTGAGATTAAGTCTACATACATTATGGAAGTCATGCGAGAGACAGAGAAAGTCTACGGTCCATTATAATGGGCTTAGACCTTAATGCTCCAGAAGACTATTAGCTACAGTCACTCATTCTCATTAACAAGGGAACTCGTGACAGTATCTTCTTTGACTCATACCACCCTTTTCTCATCTCCCTTAGGGTCGCTATTGTCATTGCACAGCCCCTTCCATGTCACCTTTAGACTTCAATTGCTGAAGCTAACTGGATGGAAAGGAGCCTAAGATCATGCTTTGACATATCAGAAGAAATGACAACAAAGACAATAAGTCACAGAACAGGGAGGAAAAGAAAAAAAAAAAATTAAGTTTAAGACCACAATCTTTTCAGCCACTTCAGGAAGCAGAGTTCAGTAGGTGGAGACAGGAACCTCCAGACAACAGTATGAGATCTTATATAGACTAACTTAGAATAGAATTTAGTGGAATATAGATTTTCTCTGGCATCTGAGAAGGAATATGCCATATCAAATGCTCTTAAATATCCTTCCAAATCATAACCTATACAAGTGCAGCCTTTCCGTTTTCACCATGTAGCTAGAGAACAACTAGATACACAGAAATATCCACTATCTGCAGTGCATTGCTCCCCAGTTCCCTCTGAACGGCCACCACATTCCAGACATGGTAACTGAAGTTAAATCAAACTCAACATAAGAAGTTCCCAGTGTCTTATAAGGACCTCCTGGAGGTGTTGGGGGGAAGGGAGCAGCTTTGAACAGTACTAATAAAGTGCTTTGGGCATAACATTACCATTATTTTGTCCTTGAAGGTCACTGACTATCAGTCATGAGCAAAGCTTCTGTTCCCATTAACTAAATTCTATTCCTCAGGACAGATGACTATAGATTATCACCTTGCAGAGCAGACTTTGGCTTGATTTCTACTTCCTTCAGCTTTTTAATCTCCCAGAGGAACTTTCCCTGGATACCCCCTGAGAGTGTGCAAATAAGCTCCAAAACATGTGGCAGAAACCCCATAATATTCTCTCACCTTCCAGTGAGAAATGTTCCACTGATGCCAGTTTGCCTCAGCTGAGAAACCTTTGCAAATTACTATTTCCACCCTCAGGAAATCTCTCATCCTGGGTATTTCACCATGTTGCTTATTAAAAGTATCTTCTTGAGAAGAAAATAGAATACCAATATCTACAATTTCACCCTATTATGTGAAATCTCTGAAATTTAGCTAGGGTCAGAGATTTCTCCCATTTGTAGCATTTTCACAAGGAAGTGGTGACAGACTTGGAAAAGACTGTTGCCAGAAATAGTTATTTAAGGATTTCCTGAAGAACTCCTTTCCTATACAGCAAAGGAAAACTCAGTGTAGAGACATGACTGAAAAATCTCTGGAAGAGTTTTAAAAGATGCTAAACACAAGTTAGAGTTTAACCAGCCGTCCCATTTATAATCGGCTTTTCCTTCACCAATAGTTAAGGCTAGTGCAGTGATGCTGACTTAAGCGTTTTTTTCAGAGAATAACGTTGCTAACTTTAAGGAAACAACAGGGCCGATTAATTCATCACACCTTCTAATTCCACTGTAGAGTTTTTCAGTTATACACCTATGATACATGGCTAAGAACAAATGCAGAATCAGCAGAGAAAGAGGTTTAGATGTGAAATGCATGCTGAGGGTGTTTTACAGAGGCTTGTACAATGAAATACAAGTGCATTTTTAGGGTTGCTACGAAAAACAAATGGGAAATCATTAACAATAGGCTGAAAGGGCAGAGTCTATTCCACATAGGATGAAGAAGGATTATATTTTCTGGAGACAAAGCGCAAACATACGGCTTCAATTTGAAAGGCTTTATTTATTCTAGGGGGAGAAAAAAAAAAAAAGCCCAAAAGCAAAGCCCAAAACAACGAGCCAGAGAAAGAATCTTCTTAAAATAGCACAAAATAAATCTTGGGCACAATATGCTGCATCAAGGTAGCTGTCCTGGAGGTACGAGCTCACGTGGAAGTGCTGTAGAAAGCCACAACACCCACACGCACAGATACTATAAGCAGGCGGCACTGTTAAGGGCTTTTAAACTCTCAGCCCTGCCCAGATGAGCAGCGGAGCACAAAGATGCACTACACAAAATGCAAAGAACTATTTCGAGCATAAGGATATTGATCCCCATTACTGGTATTCTACCAAAGCAGACCTAGTTTGTCATCCAGGTGATGACAGAGACATCAGAGCCTTGGGTAATTCCCCACAGCCTATCTGCCCCTCTTCCCTAGCACCCCTTTTCTAGCATCTAAAAACACATTTCTACTTCCAGCTCCTTCTACGCCCAGCACAATGTGCTGCAAGAAGGATTGATAGAGTGCCATCTACTGTTACAATTTAAAACTTTTCCTACAGTTAAAGGGATCAAACTGAGAAATAAAACTAAAATCAGGAAGAGCCCCAAAAGAAGAGCTGGGGAGCTCCGGAAATGCATGCAACAGGCAGCTCAGACACAGCGACTGCAATCCCTAATAAACTTCAACGCAAATGAGGTAACAGTGGAGCAAGACTATTTTTCGTAGCAGAGACTGAAAAATAGAAATGAGTAAGTAGGGTGCTGGTTTGTGGTAGGAGAAGGGAAGCTCTGGGCAAGGAATCTGTTTCCCAAACCCAGCCTATTTAGGGTTTCTTTCGACCACCTGAAGTTACCCAGGCCTCACCACCAAGGTAGTTCTTGCCCAGGTAAAGGTCAAAGAGTGGTGGGAGCGGTACAGATGACTCAAAGACACACTTCTTAAACTCAGAAAGGAGAAGCCAAACTAGAAACAGGTCTCAGTGCTATCCAAGTCACCAGTCCTTCATTTACTACACAGCTCCGTCCATCGCTTAACTGCACCTCTCACCGAGAGAGAGAGAGAGAGGAATGAGATATGCTTGAACTAGAAAGACCCATTGTCTAATATATAGATCAAGGCACCGATACAGCTCCATAAGCCTAAACATGCGATGCAGACGTTTGATATGGTTTTCATACATACAGGGGCAAACTGCCAATGGCTTAAACAGTGACCTTGTTTTCTAGAAGCATGCCATGTCAAAAACAACAGCGGAGCACATAACAAGCTATCGTGCAAATAGACCAAAAGCAGCTGTTATACAAGTGGTCTGTTTTGCCGTTTTGGTGCTTTGAGGATAGACAAAGCTTGCATACTTTCCATCCGCTGTCTGGTCCCTCACTTCACCTCCTTTGCTCCCACTTAGGGACAAAGCCAAGGAGCGGTTTAGTCATAAACAGTTAAGCACTTAGAGCAATGATGAGCCATATCGCCAAAAATGGACATCACGGCCCAACATGAACTGCTTTCAGAGTAAGAAGGGATTAGAAGCCATGCATGAAGACACAGTTCTCCACCAATTCTTTTTAAAGCTGCTTCATGCCTTGCTCAGATGTGCTCCATTTAATCAAATGAGAGCCAAATGATACTCTGCTGCCAGCATCGATCTGAAAATGATTCATGTGGCAAGATACATGGCTAAGGCTCTGAATACAGGAGGTCACAATTTTCATTGCCATATCTGTGTATTGACAAATGCCTATTTCCTGACATTATTCTGAGGAAAACAGAATTATTTGCTAAGCATGAGAGAATCCATACCAGCAGAACATTCAACATCCCTCTTTGACCAGGCCTTGCTCTTTCTCTGAGAGAGGAAAAAACAGGGTTAAGATTCCCAGAGCTTTGAGAAGCCTAACTGTGAATTTGGCTTTAATTCTGTATATTGATTTGTGCATTAATATGCCATTATCTCAACAATATATGATAGCTGAAATCTAGACAATGTTCAAATTTATTGCTCCCTTTTTTTTTTTTAACCTTGTTAAATCACTCTTATTGTTTCTCCCATCTCCAGAGATACCTAATGAACAACTTTCAAATCAGTCATTAAGTCTTCCAGTCAGGAAAAATGTAAACTGTGCAAAAAGCACTTTTTTAATATCGTAAAGTTATAGATCTTAATAGCCTTAAACATTTTTTTATTTTCAGGGTCCTTTACCATTAATTTCTGCTTGTCTTTGAAACGCTCGAGAGTTCTGAAGATCAAGGAGCTGCACCTGTAAGGCAACCATGGGATGTTTTCACAGGAAGGTTGTAAGTGAATGTATCACTTATTCCTAAAGTAGCATTTTGGAAATACCACTGTCATGATTGACCAGCAACGCAGAAAAAAACCCATTCAGACTTAAAATCCAAAAAGGAAGTTTGAAAGGCTTCATGTAGGTATGAAGTAGAGAAGTACATACATCAGGACTGATTTACACAACCTCGGGATATGTCCCCTAGTATTTTCGGTACTGATTGTATGTAATTGTTTCCAAGCCAGCCCAGACGTTGAATACAGCGCTTACATTCTATGCTTTCTGCAGGTTCTATTAAATGAGCCTAATTCATTACAGATTCGTCTAAATGCAAATTACTCAGCCTTCGGCAAAGGGAAACAATATTAGTTAGGGCCTTTCTTTGATATTAATCTTTCCTACCTCTACAGCCCCCAGTATGATTTTGGCTGTTTCTTTTTAAGTAAAACTGTCTTTACGCTAAATGCAGTGAATTTTCCAAAAGGAAGCTGGGTTTTGCAAGAGACAGAAGAGGTATATTGGTTGCATCAGGACAACATCACTATGCAGTTGAAATAAAGTCTAAGCCTCTTATCTCATGGACATTTGAAAACAGTCTTGATGAAGCCCCTGGCATTTGCACTGAGCTCTGCCTGGTCCCCACCACAAGCTATTAAGACCTATACACAAAAAACATTTTCTTTATTGCCTCTTTATGTACCACACAGTTTTAATATTAGTGCAATGGCACGTAAAACACAGCCAGATCTGTCTCTGCAGCAGCATAAATTATAATACAAGACACCAGACAAACCTGCCGTATGATTTTCTGCCTCCAACTTTTACCCTAGACCTTCGTGCTACAGTTTCCTCAATCCCCAGAGCCAACCTACCCTAAAAATCAAGCTTATCTGGGTGGTTCTGCACACTGTTGCGGTCCCTTCTCTCAACAGCAATGGAGACATACCTTATGCAAAACAGATAAGAACAAAGCATTCAAATGGCAGCAGATTTGGGTGCATGGAAGCAGCAACCAAAGATTTACATTTATCCCTGCAAACCATGTAAAAACACGCCATCGCTCTGACAGAGCAATTCAAGGACTTCTCGATGCATTGGGTAGCCTTTCATTTTCCCCTTTCTGTGCTGTATCTTAAAAATACTTCTACAGTGTCTCCGCATAGCTATTGTAGTTTTCAGATAACCTCAACATGAAAAGTTTTCCTTCAGGTAAAGATGCCCACCCTTGCATTTTTCTAGAACACGGGAATTTCAGCACAGGAAAGCATCACACAGCAATCCAAGAGTTACAGATGAATGCAGCATTTCGTTGGGGCGGGCTGGTGAGGTTGCATCTATGCACAGGCAATCAGAATAGTGCCAAAAAAAAGGGCTGCACAAACTATTGATGCATTGCAGATAAAATGTAGATCAGCCGAGCTGTTTTGGCAGCAAGCCTGTTGGAGTGGAGAGCAGGAGCTCTGTCTCTGGGGTGGAAACACATATGTTCCTGCTTCTCCTCCCTTCCTTGTCCCACATGGCCAACATTTTTTTTTTTAAATACCAAGGACTGCCTTTAGAAAGTACATGTGTGCAAGTACCCTATAGCCATTTTACAGAGCTCAGACTTTTTGGATATTCAGTCCAGCTTTCCTTTCATATGAACGTAAATACTCCATCTTTGTAAGAGATATAATCATTTAATTAGGCCACAGTCCTATATAATTATATTAATTATCCATTTTACCATTTATATAGCAGCTAATTGTATACTTCAGGAGATGGCATAAAAGTATCTTTAGCCCTATTGCACACACAGGGAAACCAAGACACAGGAATATAAGTGACAGTAAAGTCCCCGCCAGGGTCCCAGATCAAACACAGCCTGAACCTGCTGTCACTGAATTCAGAAGGAAAATTTACTGAGATTAATAGGAAGAAGATCATGGGAAAGATCACTCAAATAACAATGTGAATACAGAATTAGCTTCCCCAGTGTTGCTGGACTTGAGATGAAGACAACTTCTAGCATCTCTCCAAGCCCTGCTACCCGAGGGAACACTGCTGCAACTCCACAGCACCTGCCACGAGCAAACAACTTGGTGTGAAGTCAGGTTCCACTTAGGCTTTTATAAATCAGACTGAAGTAGGCTGATGCACACTTCTTTGGCTCGGGGTAATTTCTTTCCAAATGCACTTTACTTTCCTAACATGTAGGACTGAGTAGAGCTTGAAAATTTAATTTCAAGGGCTTCTCTGCATTATTTCCATCCCAATTTTGCAAACCCCAAAGGATCCAGATATTCAAACTACTGTTACTTTCAAAGGAGAGTGATGTCCATCAGGACTCTGGATTCAAACCTGAGTGTAGTGGAGAGATTTTAAGGCTGTTGAAATGTTTCATATTAGTATTTTACCCTTAGCTTCCCCCCCCCCTTACCGCTTCTGTGATTTTTCCTACTTTTCTTCATCAGAGAAACACATGAAACCTCAGCAGTCTTGCAAGATTTCAAGTTTAAGAAAACTGCTCTTCTCCCTGGAAAACATCAATGTTCCCTGCTCTTCTCCAATGAATACAGTGAAATTCTAAATACAGAGGTCATATCTGCATTTCATACGTACCACCACAATCTGCTGAAACAAAACTGAGAATCTGAAAATCGACATTCTTTTCATTTGCAGCCAGAAATGTTTTCTCAGAGAAAAAAAAATCGTATTCTTTCCTCTTATACATGCTTTCCTGCCTCATGAAAGCAAATGAGAAAGACTGATAATTTGAGAAAAACACCTCTACCATTTAAAAAAAAAAATCTCTTCTATTTGTGACAGTTGTCAAAGCCATTGTTTCATATGATCTGCAAACTCATAACTAAAGGCACTCAGTTTTCAAAGATTACCGTGACTAACTGGAAAGCCTGGCAAGTTCTTAATTTGGCAGCGTGTGATGGTGGGGAGGGGTTTTGTCTAGTGTTTAAATCTCACATTCTGCACCACAAGTTAGTAATGACAGCAGAAGACATGTTCACTAGCACTTCACTTTTTTTCATTTGTTCAAAATCTGAAGTCTATTTTGCATGCAGAGGATTTATAGCAATTGCCCCATCCTGCTATTGTAGCCTCATGAGCTCAGCGGTAGCTTTGACTCATTAAAAGCTTCAGGATTCAGCTCCTGCTCCTCCCCACGCTACCATCAATGCTCTGCTCCATGGACTTGATTCTATTTGTGAGGTGTTCTAACTCAAGTTCACTTTGAAAATGTAAAAATTGCAATGTCAACCCTTCTGTTCGCCTTTCCCCGTAGTCTATGCAATACCTTGTGCCAGATTCCCTTATCTGCTGTCATAAAGAAAACTTCAGGCATTATTTATGTGAATTCCTTGACACCAGCCAAATTGATACAAAGGGTTCTCCCAGTGTTCAAGCCTAGCATGACACACCAGACCGAGATCAGATTTAAGGCAAAAAAAAACCCCACGCATCAGCAAGAAGAGTTTTCTTTGAAATCACTTTCAACTGGCTGAACATCAGCTTGCTCTAATACCAATCAATAAAACCCCATCTCCGAATCCTGGCATCCACAGGGTAATAAAATGTTGTAACCAGCAGAGAGATGTAAGGGAACTGTAGAGTCATGCTGCTGCAATACATTACGTTACATAATAGTGATAGCCTCACACAACTTCTCTTTAAAAACTCCCTTTTACCCAAAGATTGTTTCTATCCACGGTGTGAAAAACTTACCTCCCAATAGCACTGATGTGACAAGCTTTTCCACGTGAGGATACTTTAGTTGCCAAGCCTTCAGAAGCTCCTGCTAAACCAGAGGACCAGCTAGTATCTGCACCGCGTGGCACTGGGCACTATATAGCACTGAAGACTCAATTCTCATCACAATAAGGCCTTTTCACCGCTAGACTGCTGAGAAAGAACCCTTACATCAATAGAACAATTGTTCTCCCAAGGAAAGGCCAGGCTAAGCAGGTCAGAGAATTACAGGTGTGATGGGTGGGAGGAGTGGAAGATTATGAGGTCCGTTTTACAGATAAAGGAAGTACGAGAGACTAAAGCCCGCAACCATTAAACTACTCTGGCTCTGAACTGCCATTGAGCTCTTGAGTTTGATAACCAAAGAGTTCATGCCCCAAAACACAAAACTCTATAGGCACAGCAATCTCATTGAAAGCCACGGAAAACAGAAACCTCTTTGGGACAGTTTTATAAATCTGGATTTAAGTTGCTCAGGATCACAAAGGAAGTTTCTAGCAGAGCTGATACCTGATGCTTAATTCCAGTGCTGCCATCTTTAGGGATTTGATGTACTCCAAACATTTGCTTTTGTAGCCTAAAATCCTGATTCACGACTACGTCTGGAACTTCATTACTGGACTTCAGTTCTGTGCAAAGACTCAAGTCATCTGATGTACAGGGCACATTAAGAAAATTTGGCATTTATCCTTGGGGAACAGCAACATGAATACTCCTAGCAAATGGATACTTTATAAGGACTGGGAGAAACAAAGGCGGTATGGCAGCAGCTGAATCAATTTTTCAGAAGGCTTTATTAGTTCTCACATGTCCCTGTGCTCCTCTCCATATCTCTACAGGCTTGTTGCCTCTTCTCTGTGACTGCCTTTCAGCCATTCTGTACCATAGCCAAGTACAAGCATACGGCCAACGAGCCATTTCAGCTGGGGGGAGATGCCGCATGTCACAAGGGTTGTGGGTGCTCAGCTTCCTGCCTGCTCCATGAACACTCTCCCCACACCCCAGTAACAGATTTCATACCTGCTGAACTTTGTTCTCTGCAAACTGGGAACACGGTGAAAGGAATGGCAAGAAACAGTGTTGGCAGCAGCCAGCGTATTTCCAATGCCAGAGTAATTCCTCAATCTTGTCCAAGAATCTGTATTTATTCTCCTGGCTACCCAAATTAACCTCCTGCCCCCAGAGATGAATAAACAGAGTGAAGGGCAGCGCAGCTCCTAACTGAACATCTGTGCTGAGGGCTCATTTGTGACAAGGAGTAGGTGGAAAGGGGGCAAGGGATAGACACCTTTGTATCTCATCCAACATTTGCTGGCCAGTGTAGAAACTCAGCACGTAAAAGGCAGTTGCAGTCTATTGCTGGTATTAATCAGTATGAAATTTCTACTCTGCTGCAGGAGCAGGGAGAAAGCCGAGAGGACATTGATTATAATAGACAGATACACCCCATTTTTGAGGGTGGCCCAAGAACAGGTTCACTGGCTATAAGCTATTGAAATCCAGCACTGGTTCCTTGGAGGAGATGGTTCTTACTTTGCACCAGCTGAGGATTTTCCCCAGAGACACATATTGGTTGGGAGCAGCTGGTACATACCTGTGCCTATTAACACTGCTGGAAATAAGTCTTTAAAATATGCCTAGTCACTAGCACTGGGTTGGGTCTGACTCAGGCTCTTCCTTATCAGTGACTGAATACACAATACAGAATAAACCCCAGATTTTTGTTAGTGTATACACCACTTTCAGCTCTGACAGAAAGAGTTTTTCTCCCGAAAATCCTCCCCCACTCCTCAGAAAAACTGGTGGTTTGATCACTTTCCCAAATTACACAATTTCTGTAATCTTGTTTTAGACTTTCTTACAAATGATTTCTGGATGTATAGATCACTTCAGAAGAGCACGTGTGCAGCTGAGAATCTGATTTCGAATTACACATATCAAGTTATTTCATCAGTGCTTAGTGGTCAGCCCAGCCTGAACACTGACAATCAGCTTCTTTTACCTGCACTAACACAATCTGGCACAGATCCCCTCAAAGGTATTAGGAGACCAAATCAATTTAAGAAAAAGGTATTCTGCTACCTCATGCCCTTCCAGCTCCTTCAGGGAAACTGGGGTCTGTAAAACTCTTACTGCAGGATTTTTCTACCATCATTTTGTAGGGCAAAGACTGTCCTCTTCCTCCTTTTTCTGGTCTTTGTCTTCTTTATCAACAGCAGCCTCCCCACAATCAAACAACAGCAAAACTTCTGCAGGGCCACGTTGGAATTGCTGATATCCACTGTTATCACTATCTCGTTACAAAGTCAGAGGCCAAAGCACCAGATCTGGCATTCATAACCCTAACAAAATTACACACAACACAAACATAGTAACACACTGACCATTGCTAGCAGTCAATTAAGTTACTCAAACCCACTTAGCTCAACTCCCTATTCTCTACCTAATGCCTTGAGGCAACCAATTCTCCCAATAAATATTTAAGTGCCTAGTTCTCTGATCACATAGTAACATGTTTTTTTCATTTTTAAAGGGCTTTGATAAACTGTATGTGGTAAGCCTCAAAACACCTGCATGGTTAGGAAGACAAGTCACAAGGTCCCTGTTCAGTATTGCACATAGCTAAAACTTTTTGCCCAAAGAAATATCTGCTTCCAAGGTAATTTTTCTCGGCAGAGAAAATATTCTGTGAGCTAGTGAGAAAAATCATTCCCAAGGGAGTTGATTAGCCACCCAAAATACAGTACCAAAAGGAAAACAGAGACCAAATTACAGCATAGCAATATGACTACACTATTTAAAATACATAGCATTCGAATTTGTGTTCAGGGTAATAGCCACAAGAAATATAACCACTAAAATTCCCTTTTTTAATTCTGATTTAGACCAACCCCTTTTCACAAAATACATCCATATAGAACCAGTGGTAAATGCAGTGAAGATGGTCCTGCAACACAGTCTACAAAATATCTATCAATGCAGTCAAAATGTGACCCAAGGAGACAAAACCACTGTTACCCTGCATTGTGCTAAGCTGAAATCCTTCAGACCAAGGATTACATCAAAGGATTGGGGTTCATTGTGGGGAACCCATCCTTTGTCTGTCATACAACCACCCTGTCCACTGATTTTCCCTTTTTGAAACACAATTATTCTCACCTATCACACAAGTGGCATAATGAATATTCATAGAGCCCTCTCAGACCTCTGGTGAAGAGTTATTATTGCTGCATCATAATCAGTTCCAATTCCCTGGAGCAAAGATGGAATTTCAGACCATTCCAATAACCAACCTTACAAAGCTTTGTCCAGCCCTATTAGGGAATGGCACATTTCCTTCAGTACAGCCTCTCTGTTTTAACAGCCTGAAATCAGACACTTGACATTCAGTTCGACTTACCCGTACCACTGCTGAAACACGATGGATCCAGATCACATTTAAATTACTGCAGCTCAGTCTATGGCTCACAGTTTCTACAGTAGGTGTGAGAAGAATCAACCCCACAGATACAGCTAATTATAAAACTAAATAAGTGAATTTCACATTAAAGTGTGAGCAAGCCTCTCTGTTTTGCTGTTCACAATGTGCAGATAAGAATTCCTGCCACAGGAACCAGAAGGAAAAATTCCTCTGGGAAAATACATCACACCATCCCCACGTTACTATTACTCCAGTCTTTGAGCCTGTGACGACACCTTAGAGGTATCTCCACTTCTTGTTAACTAGAAGTTCAGGTAACATTTGAGAAAACCCGTAGGAGCAATCAGATAGATATTCAGCTGATACAAATTGGTGTTGCTCTGTATGTCAGTGGACCAATTACCCCAGTTGTGGATTACCTCCTGGCATCAAGACAACTACTTTCGAAGTGCAGGAGACCCCCGAATGACACTTTAAGAAGCGTCATGTAGCAAGTCTTCCTTCTAACAAAGGAGAAGATATGGTAACCTGCTAGACATACCCACATTGAAATCATCCTCCGCACAACGGGGATTTGATGTCACAGATATTGTACGCTTACAGGGGCACAGCTGTTCCCTTTCACAGCTTCACCCTCCTATGCATAGATTAACCTGCTCTTGCTCTCCTGACAGACAGGCAGCCAGCTCAGGATAGCAGTTAGACAGATACCTTTGCAATATTGCAAAAACACCTCTTGCTGAATCAAACGTGGCACGGCGCAAAAGCGTTGCCAGTTTGGCTGACTTAAACACATTATGTGATCTAGGACCTTCTAATTTTGATGTACCTCTTTCACACGCCTTTGAAAACTCAATATATTAATGGAAACAAGTCAGCACTAGCTGGTGACCTCCCTCCCTCACTGCCTGCTTCATAAAATTGAACAACAAGCTGTCCAGAGGCAAAGTGAGAGGTGAGGAAGAAGAGATGGCAGCTGCCTGTTGAGTCACCCCACAAACACTCCTGGTTGCTCTGATCAGACTTTGAGTCAAGCAGCTCTGTTTGGAAGGAAGTCCTCTGCTCAGCAGAGACCAGTGAGTCAGAAGCGTAGGCTGTGCTGCATTAGCAAAAGTGAGCTCTGAAGAGAATAACAATGGGCTTTCACACATCTTTCTTCCTGTACCTAATTACAGCATCAAAGCAAAACCCACTGTGCCTGCATCCCTGCCCTTTTCCTGGTACCCCTCAGGCCAGACACCTGCTTAGTGCTGTTCTGCACAAGATACCACCTGCAGAATTATTCCATTACTTTTTTTGGACAACTGATACATATCCCTCCAGGACCAGAATACTCCTAACAAGTGACTGTCTCAAAAACCCCTCCAGGGGTTAGCTGTAGCATGAGAGTAAATAAACTCAACAGACAGGGAGAGAGCGCCTTACACCACAGGGTCCCCAAGAACATCACTGAGTTGCAGTTCACAACAACCAGGAAAAGAGCAGACACTTACGTTCCAGCTGTAGACAGGCAGTGGGAAGGCTGGAAGCGTGGTTTTCCCCCTTTCACCTCTCTCTGTCAGGTCTGCTCACAAGTCAGCACTCTTCAGTAGCATCCACGGGGGTAAAGCCAGCTCTGAAGATACTGGGGAACAAACGGAAACCCAGTGAGGCCGGACTTATGCTGGGCCCTTGAAGAGACTATAGCTTATTCTTCTGCCTCTAGGCAACCAGTAATGTAATCAAAGTAATTACATCAAAGCAGCAAGGATAGGGGCTGCTATCCATCTTTAAGCCTTTTCTGTCCAGACAGAGAGGAACGCTCAGGGAAAGGGCTGGCTCTTCACGGCTGTCCTAAGGTATGACTAAAAGGAAGCCAGGTCAAACAAATTAGGACAATACTCCTCCCCTACCTTACTTCTTTATTTGGAAATTAAGGGGCAATTAAAGCCTTAAATAGCTCTTTATTAATCCCAGGGGGGTGGGAGAGGCTGCTAAAATCACTGGGCCCCAATGCAGCTGAGTTAATTTATAGAAGCTGAGGTTCTGGCCCTTAGTTACTGCAGTTCCTAAAACACTCAAAACAGATAAGCCAGCTGTATTGTAACTTGTCTTCCAAATTACAAACCTGTTTCCCCTGCAAAATGAAATGAATCCAGGGAGATCAATCAGCAGAACATTTTCTGTCAAACCAATAACACCTTCTTATGTAGTTTATCTGGCTGCAGCCATCTTTGAATAAATTACCAGCCTGGATCTTAAATGCAATGTTTACCTTCCTCTCCACTTAATTAAAGGCATCATATATTTTGTAAGCTAGTCAAAAGTGATTTTGACAGCTCTAGTAACAAATGCCTTCCAGATGGAGGCATGTCTTACTGGTTATAAATAGAGCAGCCCCATCAGGGTGGGCAACGTGGAGCCCAGGGGCCTGCTGAAGATAAGTTTTTCTTAACTATCGCCTTTCCTGGCATCATACCCAAGATAACACTATTTTACTAAGGAAAACAAAAAGTGCTGGAGCCCAAGAGACAGAGCAGGGGAACAGAGTGACAGACAAGGCAACTCACGGCTCCTGAGAGGTTCTGCCAGGCCCTGAGCTGCTTCCACACCTCAAAACACCTTCTGTAAGGCTTTCAAACAGCTGCCGCTCCACACACCGCCACCTGGGGCTGACAGGCCTCCCCTGAGGAGAGGCTGGGATGCCCACGGCGGGAGGCCGGAGCTGCCCTGTCCCAGACGGTTCCAACGAGAGCACAGTTCAGTCAGGGTAAAGGGCTGCCTGGAAAAAGGTAGAGGTAAAAAGTGTGAAGAACAGCCCTGTGAAGAGCAGGATGAGAGACACAGGCGCGTAAGGTTGCCATTTGCAGCCCCTTGAGAGGGGCAGGGCCCCACCTGGGGAGGAGGAGGAGGAGCAGGAGAGGCGGGGGGGGGGGTGGTTACCAGCCGGCCGCAGCCGCCTGTGCCTGGGCCCTGCCCCGCTGTGGGGAGGTGGAGGAGTGGGAGGGGAAGGGACGAAGTGAAGCCTGAGGGGTGGAGGGGAAGGTATTTTAGTCTTTGTCTTTGCTTTTCACCGTCCAAATCGATTTTAATTAGCTATAAAGTACATCAGTTTTCATAGAATCATAGAGCGGTTTGGGTTGGAAGGGACCTATAAAGGCCATCTAGTCCAACCCCCTGCCCTGGGCAGGGACATCTTCCACTAGATCAGGTTTCTCAGAGCCCCGTCCAGCCTGGCCTCGAACGTTTCCAGGGATGGGACATCTACCACCTATCTGGGCAACCTGGGCCAGTGTCTCACCACCCTCATTATAAAAAATTTCCTCCTTATGTCTAGGTTAAATCTCCCCTCCTTTAGTTTAAAACCATTACCCCTTGTCCTATTGCAACAGGCCCTGCTAAAATGTCTGCCCCCTTTTTGTTCGTCTCCAGTTTTCTCCAAGTCGAGTCTGTTTTGCCCCTGGCGGTGATCGGGCAGTGATCTTCCTGTCTTGATCTCATTCTACAAGTTTTTGCATCTTATTTTCTCCCCTCACCCTGTTGCTGGTACGCAGTCCTCAGCATTGAGCATAGGACTGCATTGACCCTTCATCCCACACCTTGCCTTCCTCTTCGTTCTCCATTTGCTGTCTGGCACTAGTTAAGATAGAGTAGGGAAGATGGAGTAGTTAAGATGGAGTAGGGAAGTGATGGTGCCTCCGTACTCGGCGCTGGTGAGGCCTCACCTCGAGTGCTGTGTTCAGTTCTGGGCCCCTCTGTACAAGAGGGACATTGAGGTGCTGGAGCGTGTCCAGAGGAGAGCGACCAGGCTGGGGAGGGCTCTGGAGACCAAGTCCTATGAGGAGAGGCCGAGGGAGCTGGGCATGTTTAGCTTGGAGAAGAGGAGGCTGAGGGGAGACCTCATTGCCCTCTACAGCTTCCTGAAAGGAGGGTGTAGAGAGGGGGGTATTGGCCTCTTCTCCCAGGGGAATAACGACAGGACCAGAAGAAATGGTCTGAAGCTGCGGCAGGGGAGGTTTAGGTTAGATATCAGGAGGAATTACTTTACTGCAAGAGTGGTCAGGCACTGGAACAGCCTGCCCAGGGAGGGGGTTGAGTCACCATCCCTGCAGGTGTTTAAGAAACGTCTAGATTTGGCACTTCAGGGCATGCTCTAGTGGCAGAGATTGTAGGGGGGTTTTGTGTGTGTATGGTTGGACTCGATGATCTTAAAGGTCCTTTCCAACCATGAAGATTCTATGATTCTAAGATCTCTAGGAAAATCTCTCCTGTGATTATTGGATTGCAAAACCCTCTGGACAAGAACATTGCAGCTGAGCTGATCAGTTTAACGTCCATGTCATTTTCAAAACAAATTGAAAAGCACATTCATATTCTTGTATCATGGATTTTTTGCAAGCTGCCAGCTCTGATACCTTGTTTATATGAGGCCTTTGCTAATTTATCCCAGATATAAACAAACCCATCGAATTTAGTAGGTGGTGGAATACACATCAATCTGTTTTACTTCTGTTATTAAAAAAACCCTCTTAGGCATTTCAGGATCACAGGAATTGGATAAATTATCTCTTTATTTCCTCATATTTTTAGAACCAACATTGCGCATACAAATGAAGGACGCTTTAAGATATTTATTTCTAATAAGAGGTATCTAATGGTCCTAAAAACATTTACAAAAGCAATTGCATAATCTGGATTTTTGGATCCTGTGGCTGAGGTGGCTCATCCCATGTCCCCCCCCACTCCCCAATCTCAGGCACTGCAAGTCTTGTCATGATCTTCAATTAAAGATTGAAATAAACCCCAAAATACGAGATTTACTATTCTTTCCAAAGCATTTATCAAACCTCACTATGCTAGATGGTAATTTCATTCCATTTCCTCTAGTACAGCACATCCCTTCTTTGAATCTCTGTGACAAACAACAGTCTGGTCCCTTGTCCCATCCCACCAAGTCATACTCCTTCTGAGAATAATTTCTGAGGGCAAATGTATTGCTTTTACAATATACAACTATCCAACAGTGACATATACTTTTAAAGCATCTGTTCCTGGTGAAGCTGATCCTGGAGTCCTAGCAGAAGGATTTTAATCTCCTCCTATCACTTCTTAAAATATTTACTTTGAACATTAGTGCTGGCAAAGAGTTCTTTGAAAAGTTACATCCCATTTGGGTGTCTAATAGGGCTCAAATGTTTCAAAAATCTAGCCCTAGTGAAGAAAATTGGAAGACAAATTTGGCTCTTTAAGCATGATCCAACTCACAGTGAAACATTCAACAGAGAGACCAGGACCTGGCCCATGGTGGAGAAGTTAACAGATCCCTGCTGTGGATATGTGTAACATCTGTCACATGAACTCAAGGTGTTCTCCTCTTGATGGTATTCTTTTTTTGCCTCTATATTTTTCTCAGGCTTTATATTTAGTCTCTGGCTGCTTCACGCCTGACTTACTCTGATATTTATAGATGCTCTTACACAGATAATCTGGGAGAAAAAAACAAAGGAAGATGTTAAAAAGAAAAAGGGTTCCATTTAACAGTGCTCTTCAAATCCTTGAATTCTACCCGGAATAAAAGGGAGGAGCAAATAAGATAAATGCATTAAGGCATGGCTGGGGGTAGATACCACACAGTCTTTACAATAAAAGTATAACGCTGGGAAATAACTTGCCTTAAGGTTGATGTTTTTCAGCTGCTTCAATAAGCAATTGAGTTTAGGTGGGTGAAGTTTTATGGCTCTAATAAGAAAGGCTAGTTTTCTGGCACTGCTAAGCACTGGAGTCCTACATTAGCTTTTATAAAGAACATAAAAATTGTAAAAATCTTTGCACCAAATTCTACACAGGAAAAAAAGCACTTTTTGATATATGTGCTTTAAAATAGCCTATTTATGGGATTGTGATATAATTTGTTTGCATTTTGGTTATTCTTTCAGCTTAACTGTAACAAAAGAATCTATAGGCCTTCTAAGAAAACTAAAGTCATATTTTTCTAGATCTCTCTTCTGTATTTCCATACATTTTATCCTCATAATTCCTCATATAACCAGGGGACCCCCCAGTCAGATCAGGATCCCACTAAGACAGAGTCAATTGTGCAGATACATCATGATATTAAGTGTCCAACCCCATGTGATTAAATAAGCAGTATGCAGCAAAGAGGATGATAGCAACTAACAGCTACTAATGAGATGAGACGAAGATGGTCATACTTACAGTGATTTTGGTTAGCGCATACGGATTTCTTAAATAACTCATTCATATAAATCTGCATAACACCACCAACTTCAGAGCACCCACTTCTGAACAAAAGGGAAAACCAGCAGATCCTGAACTGGTATAAATTGCTGTGATGCTGGTTTCAGTGCTGCTGGATTTCCAACAGCTGCACATGGCATAAATCAGTGTCCCTCAGTAGAGCTTCCCTAATCCGTGGCTGCTGAGCATCAGTCCCTCAGCGCCCAGTTTCTTTCCTCGGATTATGACACTGTTCAAGATAGATGTTAGGATACAGGAGTTCCCAGTGTGAGCATGTCTGAGAGCGCACTGGGGAAACCGACCGTAAGGGCTAGGAGAAAACTCAGTTATCAGTCATTTCTCCTGTCTCTTTTGCAGCCATTAATAACGCTAACAGGGTTGATGGCTTTCTGCCTGTCCACTAGCAGCTAAGTGGAAAGGTATCAAAGAAAAACCTAGGTGACAAATAACCTTTACTTACGCCTTTTCTTTAAGGCTGTTTGAACAGGACACACAGTTAAGCTCCTTTATTTAGGGAACTATACCTGTGAAAAATACAGTTCTTGTAAAGTCTCTGGAAATATCAGCTCTACTTCTTTACAAAATGAGGACACCTGATTCTTCTCACTTTCTTTTCTGGTTAAAAGGACACCAGTTTTTATTAAGCCTGCACAAGTTGGGACAGTATCGGTTTGCAGGAAAACAGCCGAGGGTTTGAAATTCTTGTAGTTTCTTAAGAACAATTCAACTGCAGCACAAATATCACCCAGTCTTTCAAGTGTTGAGTAATGCCAGTTGTTTTATCTGACTTCAATGGATATGCAGTCGCTATAAGAATAAAGAGCCAGAATATGCATTTCTGCCTGAGTAGGACTTCAAAAACATCTAGGGGTTTTCTATCATTTATATTTCAGCAGCAGTTGTGTTTCCAGATCCAGTAAAAATTATTTGGTAGATACGTGAGCTATTAGCACTATTACACACAGAATGGTAGGGTTGGAAGGGACCTCCAGAGATCATCTAGTCCAACCCCCCTGCCAGAGCAGGTTGCACAGGAACACTATTATACATTTAATGCCCATACACCAAATTTCAGTCTAAAAAAAAAAGTAATGGGATTTCTAGCGCTAAATCTTCCAGATTCACAGAAGTCAAAGTCTTCAGGATGGACTCTACTATTGAGCAAAAGAAAAAAAATTAAAAAAAAATCATTCCATCATAAAGCAACACAGTTTCAAGTTTTATTTCTTTTAAAATTCCAGGCTCAACACATTTTCTCATGTTAGACAGCATTAAACTAGCATCTTTAAGACTTGTTTTTGTTATGGTTATTTTCAGCTTATGTTGGTATTCTTCTCTTGCTGACATATTTCATCTTCTGTGTACATTTAAAAGTTACATAGTTTCCTGCAAAAATAAAAAAAGGAAGAAAAGCAAGATTTATTCCTATCTGTGCCATCATTTTTCTCTGCAGCACTCCAGGGCACCTATAAAAAGTATTCATCATTATTAGTTTACTGTAACAGCCTCGAAACTTGTAGTAAATAGGGTGTTTAGGACCAGCACTGGCAAATGCTGCAGTGGTTTTGCTGAGAGCGATAGGCAGGAAACATTAAGCTTGTTCAGGTGGTACAGCATCACTGACACCGCACCAAAATCCGCAAGCTCTGGATCTGGCCCCGGGTCAGAATTATAAGCATAGTGCTTCAACAAGCGTGAACTCAGCGCAGCTGTGGTGAAACACATGGTATTGCTTCAGACACTCAGGCAGTCAAAATTGTTATACCCCAGGGTAAAGAAGCAGCAGTAGGTGCTTTACACTGATGAAAATCTGTGAAACTCAAATGCCTCCCACAGCCGCTGCCATCTCACTGAAGCAAACGCACCACCTCGGGCTTTAAGCTAAAAGCATGGTCTAGTCCTGCGTGTTTAAAATTTGCAGCAGCCTGGTTTCTGTCTTCATCCTCCTTTTCTGCCATGCCGTATGCACATTGCTGACTTTTACCTTGTTATATTACTTTGTATTCAGTCTTACAGTTCCTACCTCAGTAAATGTCTACAAATCAAATTTTGCTTTCACAAACAGAGCTATATTTAGCAACAGACCCAGGGTTTTTCTTCATCTCACAGTTCAATAGGTTTATTTTTCCTTCCTGGAAAATGCGTCCAGGGTCTGAAGATTTATCAGGCCTGAGTCACTCGTAACACACATCACATTGCTGTGCTCTCTGCAAAGACACTCAGGGTAACGGTGGTCCAGCCCATGCGTAGTTTTGGTGATAACTCTTCAAGAAGCAGGATATTAGTGTCTGTGTCGGCATCCACTGGAAAACAATTGCAAAACTACTTCTGACTTCACAGGGCTACAAAAATGAATCCTTCACTAACGTTACTTGTTCAGCACCATTCTTTTGTTTTGTTTTCACCTGTTAATCTAATGGCCTTTGTTGCTAATCCTTGTTGCTGAGGCAGGAAAGACATATGTATTTAGAACTATCTTTTTTGGCATTTCTTTTGAGTACTACCTCCCAGAGGCATCACTATATATAATTTTTTTCTGCTCCTTGCTGTTCCTTTCAAGGGCTTTTATTTCCCCTGCATCAGACACAGATCAATCTATTGGCAGCTGATGTCTAGTTATAGGAAAATCTGATATTGAAAGCCTGGAAGTGATTTGTAAAAAACACGCTGTACTTTATCTTCTCTTTCTTGCCCACCAGCACTCAACCTCCAGCTCCAGACAATATCTCCACTCTGGTTTTCTCCTGCTGCAAACAGCTCATTTCAGTTTGTACCCTCTTTGTTGAGCAGCAGCAAGGTAGCACATGGGTTTGGTCTGCTATAGCTGAAGTGATCAAGCACATGATTTTTTTTTTTTTTCCCCACACACGCAGCACAACCCAGAAGTTTAGTTAAGCTGGGACAGCACTACATACTAGTATACCGCATCTTTACACAGATACAGATCACTTTTGGGGAAAAGCAATAATTTTACTACACTAAATTGAGGCTGTTTGCCCCTAATTGCCTTCCTCTCTGAAGTTTGCTCCACTGACCTCCCCAGCTCCCCCTCCCGCTCAGTCAGAAACTGCTTCCTTTGCAAGACAAGTAGATAGCTTGTGTGACAAGGTTTATCATTTAAAAACCTTATTTCATTGCTGCTTTGATTGAAAATACAGTTGCATTTCTATTACCCCTTCCATTTGTCAAAGGCCATTAGTTAGAAATCTCATCATAATTCCTTGCATAGTCCATGAAATGAATTTCTTTTATGGTCCTGCAGCCTGAACATTCCTATTGTAGTTATGTGAGACAAAGAAAAACCATTTTTAATAATCTCTTTCCTACCTCACTGCAAGGGAATGCAATTCTGCTACATCCATTCCTTTTGCCTCCTGAACACTCCCAATTTAAACAAGCCATACGTGAATCTTGCAGTCAGGTCTCTGTCCAGACTTCAGGGCTCTGCTGCAGCCGGAACAGTAGTAGAGACTGGACTCCAAACAGCAAGTCCCACACAGCTTGCGATTTGAATAATCTACCAGCTCTTTCACAGGGGTACGGACTATGTTTCTGTGGTCCTTAGGTCCTAGAGGATTTGCCTCACCTGTCAATACCCCAAATTCGCAGGAGTAAGAGGATTTGGATGACCAATTCTAGTATTCCCTCAAAGCTAGATTTCTAGAAAGTGCTGCACACTGCTCCTAAAAGCCTCGAGAGTTGTATTTTTAACAAAGAACACATCCTTCTTCCTGCTGATTCCTAAGCAGGTCCCATCTAGACACATCCAAAAGCCACTGGGACCCCTAAATGTCACTTCAGCCCTCAAACATTCAGGTTTTTTTAAAAAGAAAATTTCTAAGCCGCTGAGAACGAATTTTAAATGGTTACACCAAACTCTCAGCTGATAGCAAACATAGGCTTAAAGTCTCTGAAGGAAAATCCTTATTAAGCTATTTAAAAAAATAAAAATCAATAGTACTTCCTGCCTTGGTTTGCTATCTCATTTATTTTGCTGTAATTTTCTTAAGCACTACCAGCCCAGTCACTTTTAATCAGATCTCCAGACTGAAGCGCTCCAGGAGTTTAACTTGGAAGCCAAGGTTATCTTAAACCATGTGCACAATTCTGTAGCTGCCTCAGCATTATTCAATGACTGGTCCAGTGACTCGCCTCATTTGCTGCGCACACAGCTGGTTTGTCAAAGGCCATCTTGCCGGACCCTGTAAAAGTGGTTCCAGCTCCGAGAATCTGTACGTGTTGTACACTTGAGATACCTCAGACACCAGGTTGTTACATTTGATTATAGCATGCAAGTAAGTAAGTAATGAGGCAGGACATTGAGGGTTTTGCTCTGGTTGAACCGGTTGTTTAAGATGCAGAAGCAGAAAGATCACCCTTGCTGTGCTCTGAGCAGATGCGCAGTCAGCTGTGCACCATTTTCTCTTTGGTAGCTGAAACCCCACAGAAGATGAGGAAGAGGATACAGAAGCTCTGGTACTGGAAGCTTCCCCCAATACATCTTCTCCCCTTAGGTTTTTGTATTAGCTGGGTGTTTTCATAGAGAATCTGAAATAGAATATTGTTATTAAGGACTCCGGAGCTTTTGAGTGAGACTTAAGACATCAGGATCTGTGTAACTAACTAATTCACGTAACTCCTAATTCTTGTAATTCATGTATTTTACAGAGGAATTCTGCCTGACAGGTGCCTGAGCAGCTTTAAGAGCTTGGCTTCGCATAACAGGCTGAAAACAGTCACCAGACTTCAAGAAGGGTTTTTCCAGTAGTGAGAGCTTTTCTGAAGAATTCAGTACATGCGGAATTCCATACATCATAAGATTTCCTCAAGAACCATCTGCACAAGTATTAAAAATACAATATCCAAGGCCAGTCATGTTCCAGTTTGTTTTCCAGAGGGCTTTTCAGAGGCTCATTGTTTCTGCATGTGCTTTTACGGAAATACTTGGAGTTGTATGCTTGCAAGCAGGCTTTGATGGCTTTCAGTGCTATTGCTGGCCTGGTCTGAGGCTATTGCAGTGGCCAGAGAATAAACAAGACAGTCTGTTACAGATACGGACCGTGCCGATCCCCAGATCCCCATAGAGAAGTTTTAACAAGCCACTCCCCTGTTTGGTTCAAATCACAACTGAGTTGCATGGCCTCTGTTGAGACAGGTAGGAGGAAGTAAAGGAAGAAATCCAAATAGGGTCTAACCCCACCCAAATGTTGCACCTTAGAATCCTCTAGTTCTTATTGCCATCTCCAGAAGCTGTAATAATGGCCAGATGAGTAATCTGTTTCAGTTCTTCTTTATCTGCACAGCACATGTTAAATTCTATGTTGTCTTGCTGACACCTCTGGATGACAGCAACATAAACTCCCCTGAACAGCTCATGCCTGACGTTTTCTAGCAGATTTGCCAATTAGCAAGGGGCAAGGCTATTTGCCATGCAGGGTTTATTTCTGTTGTTTCATTATTGGCATGTTATCTGCTTGCCGTGGTGAAGCATCTTTCGGGACTGCAATTAAGATACATGAGTTGACTTGCCCTTCTTTCTCTTTCCTAGAAGAATTATCCTGCTGTCTAGTGTTTCCCTGCTGCTTATACATGCCACTCAGTTCTTGCAGAAGGGAAGATCAAATCCATCCAGACACAAAACAAATCCATACTGCATTCTGGCAGTATGGATTTAGTCCATCAAATACTTATTTCCATGTCAACACTCAAGCCCACATGAGACCTTGCTTCAGTCTGAGTTGTCCAGCGCATCCTGGCCATATTTGAAGTTTCTGATTGATAAGATTAAGTTTTTCACTAGAGATTTGAGTGTCCATAATGTGTAGGGAACTGTGAAGCAGTCACTGTTTGGACTAGAGAGTCTGGGACTTGGAGGACTTCATTTTTACCTCGGCACAAACTAAGGGCTACATGTTTTAGCTACACTTAGTAATTAGAAATACCCTGCAGCTCAAACAAGTACAATTCCTATAAAGGACTGTATTATATTACCTGTCCTGTCTTCAGTGTCAGCAGATTTTTCCAGAGTAGTAGACGCTGCCGAGTCTCTTTCGGAGATCAAGGACCACACATCTCCTGAAGATATTACATGCTCTGAGACGCCAGAACACTCAAAACAGCCTAGTGCTTCCTATTTTGACAAGGAGAAAAGTTGGAGTTGCACAAATAACATTTGAAAAATGGCCCGATAATGAATTAGCCTGGATTTGCTCCCATATGCTGCATTTGACCTCAGTTCATAGGTAGAGGACAGAAGATACCTAAATCACTTAACATCCAGATACACAGCGGTACTTGAGATAAACATCACAACAGAATGCTTCCTGTTTGCCTCAATAAAATTAATTCATTCCTTACCTAATAAACTAGGAAACAGTCCTGTCACAAGACTTACCCCTTAGACTGCTGACTGAAGAGTTTCTGTTACTCCACATATCATTAACCTAAGCATATAAAGCCCTTTCCTGGGGGAAAAAGCATTTGTTTGCTGAGAAGTAGCAGAAACAGCCCTAAAAGATCAATTTTACACTTCAAGATTTAGAAATTAATTCAAGAAATCCTTCCTGAAGGCCATGTCAAATAAAGACATCAACTGTAAGTCAGCTGAAGCAAGCCACGAACTAAGAATAGTCCGCTTTATGAATTGGTGTATGGTATATTTATCTGAGTGTTCAACTGTTACTGCAGGTGACAAACGTGACATACACTTTCATGAGGAAAAAAAATAAAATCAAGACTGCAGTTCCGTTCACTGTTTTGAGCAATACTGCAGCAGCCTATTTTACTTATAATATATATTTTATTGGCTAATGAAAGAGGCCTGGTCCTTCAAGTCTCAAGTGAGACAAATACTATTGATGCTTGTATTTTGAACAGTATGTGGCTCAAGCCAAGTACTGAATTCTACAACCAATGGCCAAGTTCGGGCAGATGGGTGTTCAAACATACAAAACATCTGCAGCTGGCTTCATCCAAGTTCCTTTGCAGATCCATGAAGGTAGGTGCTCAGACATGGATAGAGTGCTAGTGTTAGTTTACTGCCCTTTGCTTAGGCTGGAGGCTCATTTGAGAGCCAAGACCGGCATCTACACATAAAAGTTTTGCATATAGCGAGTCAAGCAAACTGAGAGAAGCACCTCATACATCCTTTGCGTCAGTACGATCAGGAAACCAAACTGATGAATGATCCAGAAATAAAAAGCATCATTTATCAGCTTGCCCCAAGCCTGAGATTTTTAGCTTTTTCCATAGCTACTAATCTTTCTTGACAATAAGCTTTTTATCAACTGCTTAGAAAACAGAAAGCCCTAATTTGCAGCACCAGCAGTAAAGCTGTCCATTCTGGAGGGCCAACACTTCCAAACACTCCTGTATGATATCCTTGCTGAGATGGTGATAAAGGAAGGGGTGGCTTGTGAAAGCCCCCTAGCTTGCCTTGCCAAAGAGCCACATCCATCAGCTGTGAGCACAGTTGCAGCTTTTTACTTTGAACCAGAGTGTTAAGCATGTTTGAAGATCGAAATCAATGCAAGTTATCCTGCTAGCACAAAATAAAGCAAGTTGCTTAAGCTCCCCTAGAACAATAGTGTGTATGAACAGAGTAGGGGAAAGAATAATTTGGATCCTGCATACAGAATATAATTTACCACCAGATCTTCAACCAGTACCCTGCCGAGATGAAGCGCGGAAGAGAATTGTCATTGCAGCAAGGCAATCCTTGAGCTCTTGACTTCCGGGAAATACCACCACCTATTCCTCCCCTAAAAAGAACTTGAAACAGATTTATGAAACAGACTCCTGAAGATTATCTTAAACTGAAGAAATGGAATAAATCTCTGGATAGGCAGGTTCCTGTGTGTGCCAGGCAACTGTTTCGGGATCATGTATTTTTAGATGACTGCTAGTCTCAGGCAGGACCCATTTTAGATCACACTGTGAATAACCACCCCTTATCTCCCATGGCCACTTTTTAATCTCTCTCCAGGATGTTGAACCAGAAGCCATGCCAATCACTTCTGCAGTAAATTACCATACGAAGATTCAGAGCAGGTAAAAAAAGAAAGCATTATCAGATAAATCAAAGAAGTTTTATTCAACCTTTCAGATGCCTCACCTGAGGTGAGCACCTGGGGCTGAGAACATAAGGCATCTTCACAAAGGTATCAGCACTCCTAAACTTCCCAGCTGCTCTGTCAGGGCAACAGCAGGCCAAAGGTCTAGGAAAGTGTGGATTCAGTCTCAAATCCAGTGACTTTGTGCTTACTCGGCTCTTGCTTTGTCACCCCTCATTTACTGAAGCCTGATCAGACGCTACTGTGGTTACATTAGCACATTTTCCACTTTTTTCTTTTTAACAGCTCCCCCCACAGGGACACAGCAAGCCTCCATTTGCAGGCTGATAGCCCACAGCACTATAGAGGAGTTAAAGCCAACCTCCTCCTCAACAAGCTGCACCACACACACATGGAAGTCACCATCTCTCAGCCAGAAGGGCAGAAGCTCATTAAAATATGCTAACAAGGTCTTCTTACTTCACCTTTAATCTAGGAAGGAAGTTGCTACTGTTTTCTCAGTTTCCCTTAGAGTCAGTCACTCCTGCCTGAGAAAGAATTTGATTGATTATTGTATCTTGCTTCCACCGTCTTTTAATTTCTTAATGTTTGATTTCTGTCTTGGTAAAGAGAGAAAAAGCCAAGTTAAAAGAGACAGCAAGCATTTCCCCAGTGACCTGTGAAAGAAAGCTTAATTAACACTTGGAAATCCCTCACATACCTCAAATTGGCTCAGCACTTGTGGATAGGCTGCTGTTCGCAGCTGCCTTAAAGGCAGGCTAGTGAGGTGATTGTTACAGCTGAAATTAGTATTTGTGTGTCTGTTAGTAACAGCATCCCAATACCCCTTGTAACCAAGCTCTCCGTTGTCAGCACATGTACGCAGGCTAACACAGTTAGAAGCAGAGGACTAGAAAGCAACGTAAAGATAGAAGTTTCTGGGTGCTGCTGTGAAACCAGCAATGGTATCGATCAGTCGTTTGGCCTTTAAGAAGCCCATTCCCCCGGCATTTGGCAGGATGAGTTATTCCTCAAGATCATAAGCCCATAGCTCCGTTATTCTCTGTTCTGCTACAAAAAATCAGAGATGACCATTAGCCGCTACCTGGGCGCTGCTGAAGTGGTGCTTGTTTCCAAGCTTTTCCCTTCATGACAACCCACAAGGTTATGAATATCTCCAAGCTAGGGATCAGGCTAAACACTTCAAACTAGACTAAAGTTTGCACTATAAAAATTAGCCACAGCTTACCCAGAGGCAGTAGCTCACCCAAACACCCCAAGGCACAAAGGCAGCTCCTTCCTTGCCAGCAAAACCCTCAGGGATGCTCCACACTTAGCTGCCTCCTAAATTGCACAGCATTACCTAAAAATCCAGGCTGCTTTAAGGTGTTGCAGCTATTCTCGGACAGCAAACACAGAGAATCACCTTAGAAAAGCATAACCATACTTACTGATTGCGCAGCACCCCCAAAAAACCCCAGAAACAGAGAAGCTTCCCCTTAAGCTCGGGATTAAATACCCCAGGAGCGAGGTGGGGCTGAGCGAGACTGGCCGGGAGGGAGGGCTGAGCAAGAGCACACGCAGGTGGGTTGGGGCTAAACCCCCAGCTGCTAAAAATTGGTATAATTCAATTGAAGATGAGATTGCAGCTTTTATACTGAAAGGATTATGAAAAGTAAACCATAAAGAACGTCTAGCGCTTTAGATGAACACTTTTAAATTGCTTTAAAATACAAATGTCCTTGATACGTCTTAGGGTCAAAATTTAAATTACGGTCCTGGAGCAGTTGGTTTTTTCAAGGTCGGAAGTGCGTTTATGATCTGAACCTCCTCAGAAGCGAGCTTTGTTCTCTTCTCCGTCTCTAGTCACTTTTTTTTTTAAGCTTCCATGGCTCAGTCAAAACACATTGTACTTTAAGCCAGACCAAACAGAGAGGGGAAAGAAAAAGCTACATGCAGGAAGTGGCATTCATACAAATAAATAAACAGGGGAGACTGCAGCTGACATTCTGTTCTATTTCTTTTTGATTAGTTTAGAAAACAAAATAAATGCAGTTATGTACAAAGCAATACAGGCTTTGTAAATCTCTTTTCGTTCCAGTGGTGTAGTAAAGTGTGTCACATTTTCCTTTATTATACCGCTTCCTCATGGACTTAAAATTTGTATGCAATAAGCAAATCCACTCGGAACTGAAAGCTGAATCTTGGCAGACGGGAAAGATCAGTTGAATATCTAAAAAAAAATAAAATCGGCTTGCTGCATAAAGAGCGGTGTGGACAGAATGGGAGTGAATGTGTCTTTAGCCTGATTTGCATTTCCAAAGCCCTGAAATGAAATGTTTTCAAAGTTGCATTTTCCAGATGATAAATATAGTTGTACAGAGTTAATTCATTATGGGATTGATATCCAAGGCTTCTCCATAGAATTGGGAAGAATCAGAGTCTTTAAAGACACTGAAATTCAACTGAAATTCACCCGGAATAATAAATTAAGTGCAAGGAACACTTGAGGCTTTTGTCTGGCAAACTTCACGTGACTGGTTAGGGGGTGGCTGATCTGGCCTTACGCTGACCCAATAGTACATTAAGAGCCCACCAAGGACTACATTAGGGCTTTTTGTCTCAAACAGCTGAGAAAATGCATCTGCGTACGCAGACCCCAACTTTCTGCATCTTTTCTGCTTTTCATGTCCTATTCATTTCTCCTTTTCATCTCCAGAAAAAGGTTATGAGCCCCTTCCCCCTTGTCAGTGAGGATTTTGCTATGGCCCCAAATTGTGGGGGATAAATGCATTTCTTAGAAAGTCCCTGGGCTCTCATTCCAGCTTTCCAGTTGAATTTGTGTGGGTTGAAACCAGGTTCTTCAGATTGTTCTAATTTCTGGTCTTTCTCCATCTGTGACTTGCAGATTTGTCCATCATAAAAATGGCAGTGGGGCGATGAATGGTATTAATAGAAGCAAATGATTCTACAAGCTTCACAAAGTGCCATAAATCTAACCCTTAGAGCTAAATTTTCATAGCAGTCAGAGTGCAGTTACAGCTGGGAAAGCGACTGTAAAAATGAACCCTTTTTCCTCAATAGGTTTGCTCACGGAGGATGAAATTAATACCTCCAGACCAGTGTCTCTCGACAGAGAGCTGCAGGGAGGTCTTGTCATGTGCGGTCCTTAAATTGTGGCCAGGGTCCTGATCACCCCCTGTTCGATGGTCCCCGTTGTTACTGGGCTGGCGATCGTGTTGGTGCTCTGCAAGCACAGACCAGCCTCCGGCCAAACTTGTCACCTGCGAACACAGACCCAGGAACAAGCTCCTGATGGGGACACCTTACTGCGTGCCAGTGCCGGTCCATATGGGTTTTCTTCCCCTTTGGTGCCTTGTGCTAAAGGAGAAGGAATTTATGTCTCTTTTATGGTATAATCCCCCAAACTATGGTCAGGAAAAGGCCCACCATGGGCAGCTGCAGCCCCTGAATGGGATCTGAGATGCCGGCAGACTCAGAGAAAGGGCCACATGGAAATTCAGTGGTGGCATGGGTCAGCGTACGGATCCCTGTAGCACGGCACGGAGGTGGTGCTGCAGGCGCTTTAGCAAGAGATGACAGCTTGAGGTTTTCTCTCCTGAACAGGAGCGAGACTTTGGTGTCTAACGCTTGATGCTTCCACTTACAACTCAATTTTCAAAACGTCTTGTGTGTACCGAAATACTTCCAACTGCTTTTTATTTGTCTCCTAAATTCACCACATCAGGCGAGTCAAGAGCTGGGAAATAAATTGCTGAAACACCCTTGCAGCTTGAAAGATGTAGCATTTTTACCTTCAGCTTCGTTTCATGAAGACAATAAATACTTTCCTATTCCCATCAAGCCTCCGTTGAAAAGCAGGGCTGATGCTCCATTAATCACTAGCGTGATGGTTAGTCATCAGGAAAGCCAACATTTCTCTCCCTGTTATAATCACGGAAACATCAGGGGACAAACGGCTAATTGGGAGGGTTTTAGCGAATAGTACAAACCACTAAGTGGCTGGCTGTCAATTAAAACTCTAATTCCATCTGAAAGTCACGTTAACAAAGCTGATTTTGAATAGCAAAGAATTATAACTAACAAATTAAGAAATAGACATTCAGTAGGAGCCTGGCAAGGAAATCACAGCCTCCCGCAGCCTGGCTACGGCTTCCAGCAATTTAACACTGCTGATGGGAGTTTTCTCAGCTCCAGATCCCAAAATGTTTTACAAATATGGTGGAGTGCTTGCAAACAGAACAGCTGATGCACAAGAAGCGGCTCTGCCTTCCCCAAGGTCAGACAAAAAGCAGACGACGTCCAAGCACCAGCAGCAGGTGCCAAGTACTGTTAGGACTTCTCATTACTTCTGGACGGGCGCTGAATTACTCCATCTACCTGTGGTGAATAAGTGATGTCCTCCCGCTCTTGCACGTCTGTTGGCCAAGAAGGCCACCAGCATCCTGGCCTGTATCAGGAGCAGTGTGGTGAGTAGGACCGGGGCAGTGACCGTCCCCCTGTACTGGGCACTGGTGAGGCCCCACCTCGAGCGCTGTGCCCAGTTTTGGGTCCCTCACCACAGAAAAAAGACCTTGAGGTGCTGGAGCGTGTCCAGAGAAGGGCAACGGAGCTGGTGAGGGGTCTGGAGCACGAGTCTGGTGAGGAGCAGCTGAGGGAGCTGGGGGTGTTCAGCCTGGAGAAGAGGAGGCTGAGGGGAGACCTTCTCGCTCTCCACAGCTCCCTGAAAGGAGGGGGCGGCCGGGGGGGGTCGGTCTCTTCTCCCAAGGAACAGGCAATGGGACAAGAGGAAAAGGCCTCAAGTTGCACCAGGGGAGGTTTAGGATGGATATTAGGAAGAATTCTTACACCGAAAGGGTTATTAAGCATTGGAAGAGGCTGCGCAGGGAAGGGGTTGAGGCACCGTCCCTGGAGGGATTTAAAAGCCGGGCAGACGCAGCGCTTAGAGATATGGGTTAGTGATGGGTTTTGTCAGAGTCAGGTTGATGGTTGGACTGGATGATCCGAAAGGTCCCTTCCAAGCCAGGCCATTCCATGATTCTCTGATTCTGTGATTAGCAGAACGTGGACAACCATGGGCAGGGAGCAGGGAGGGGGCTGCAGCACACGCTTTCACTTTGTCCAGGACTGAGCGGATCTGCAAGGAATTGCTGTTGAAAATGCCACCTTTGAGGTCAGATCGCCTTGATGACGTTTGCTCTTTGCCCCTCATTTCAGTTATTCTGTGACTGAGCGGTTCTTTATCAGCCATGAGTCTAGTGGGGACCGCCGGGTGCTCCCAAATTTGTACACCACCAGTTTGGGATTCGAGATATTTGGAAAAATACCCCTGAGATGCTGTTTACTCCATGTAGGAACTCTCCCTGTTCTGCCGCATGCTGACATTTCTCACGCTCCAGATTTTCAGCACAGCGTTTTTTGTCACTTTGCTTCAAAAGAGCCCAATTGCAGCGGCACGAAAAGCAGGCGGTTTGTGACACTTTGTGATCAGAAGAGCAGAGAAAACAGCACAGAACCCCTCGCTGTCGACTGATGTAGCAATAGGGGACAAGTGGGAAACCTGCGTTGCCTTCGGAATCATCCGGCTCGGTGTCGTCTGCTCCCCCAGCCGCAGGGAAGCCCGGCTCCACCGCGATCTGCTTGGTTTCTGCCTTTATGAAAAAAATAAAAGCAGCGTAACAAACAAGCTGCTGTTTGACCTTCAAGATGCTACAGTGGCTGGGACCGAGGTAGACTGTTACTTTGATTGAACGTCAGTCTTTCCCGTTCGATTTTCCAAGCGAGGTACGCGTGGACTAAGCAATTCTTTTCTCTAGAGTTCAAGGTGCCTCTGCCCCAGCCTCCTTTCCTCAGAAATCAGAGATATTTTTGCACACAAAAGAAAGTCAAGGAACACAAAGCCTGACACAAACACTTCCTAATCTCTTTATTTCTATACCAGTTGGAATCCATTGCCTGTAGAAAACAGACCGGTAAGAGGCTCCTTTCAGTGGGAAGCCTAAAACACAAAGCTGCAGATGAACAGGTTTCTTACATTTTCTCTTTTTTTTAATGTGTGATATGGAAAAAATAGATACAGGCTCCAAAGTACAGATCGTATTTTTTCATGATAGGTATGAACTCGCTGCACTTATACTCACTTTCTGTTCCTGACAGTAATCCCTGTATTTTCAACAACCAGAGCCCAAATTAGGTTGTGTATTTTGCAAACACATTTCTTTTTTCGTGCTTTATGGGCTCCCCATGCTGACGACCGAATCCAACTTGCATTAATATTCATGAAAAATCTCTTACTGATGTCGGAAGTACCTGGACCAAGCAGAGAGTTTCTTGACAAAAGAGGTTTGCATTTTTGTATTATCCTTTGCAAATATGTGACCTAAATAATATTAAGTGTATTATAGTGTTTATGCCACCTCGGACCCCAGTAGAAATATAGGAGTCCTCTGTGCAACTGCACACACACGAGCCTATAGAATGAAAAGGAATATTAAAATGTGAACATCAATTCTGGTGATTAACATTTAGTACCAAATAAAAATTTAGATTACCAAAGGATACGGCGCCTGATGTGTAAAGTTGACAGCTAATTTAACTTGGCAAATAGCTGTATGAGAATGGGAACTGCAAATAATCTTTTACCCTGACTCTTTTTTTTTTACGTTCTTCCTAGGCATGAATCTATGAAGCAAAATTTTAAAGCAGAAAAGTAATTTAGGAACAACTTCAGTGTTTTATTTTGAACAGTGTTTATTATAATAAAAAAGAAAACATATTTGGAACAGAAAATTTGGAACTTTGCACCCTGAATGTTTTATTCACTTATTTTTATCTACTTTCAGGCTTTCAGGGAAGCTGAGGTTTCTGGGAGTAAGCAGCTTTCCAGCATAACTAGCAAACACAGCGATGATGTCTGAGAAGAAAACGTCCCATAAAAATCCCTATATGATTGTTTTCAAAAATATATTTTTAGCAGGAAATGTGAGATTTAAGTCAAACAAAACTATTTTAAAAGTCAGTGGATGAAACCAGCCGCAGTACATGGCCCTGGGTGCAGTGTTGTATCCGCTGTGGGGCTTGGGAATGGCAGGAAAACCTCTCCTGTGAGAGGGGACAGCAAGGGGCCACCAAGAGGATGAGGGGACTGGAACATCTCTCTGAGGGGGAAAGGCTGAGGGATTTGGGGCTCTTCAGCCTGGAAAAAAGCCGACTGAGGGGGGATCTTATCAACGCTGATCAATACTTCAAGAGGGGGTGTCAGGAGGACGGGGCCAGGCTCTTCTCAGTGGTGCCCGGGGACAGGACAAGGGGTAACGGGCACAAACGTGACCGTGGGAAGTTCCATCTCAAGACGAGGAGGAACTTCTGTGCTGTGAGGGTGGCAGAGCCCTGGCACAGGCTGCCCAGAGAGGTGGGGGAGTCTCCGTCTCTGGAGACATCCCAACCCCGCCTGGAGGCGTCCCTGTGCCACCTGCTCGGGGTGACCCTGCTCTGGCCGGGGGTTGGATGAGGGGATCTCCAGAGGTCCCTTCCCACCCCGGCCACTCTGGGATTCTGTGAATATCCTTGGGGCCATGAGGGATGGGAGCGGGTAGCTGTGTTTGCAGGTCACGCCATCCCCCCACAGCCATGGTCCATCCAACATCCCCACACAGCAAAGGAGGGACCTGCTCCCCATTCCCCAGGGCAGCCCCCGGACCTCGTCCTGCCATGGGAATCGGTGGGAATTCCCAAATTCAGCTGCTTCAGGCACATGGTTTCTGCCTCCCGTGGAAGTGAGGGTGGGGGAGGCTCGAGTGCCTGATCAATATTCTTAGTCGTAGCTGGGTTATTTAATTATCTGGGGATAGGCTTGTTCTAAACCAGATTTTTCAACTCAGGCTATTAAAAAGCTTTTCCTATAAATATCCCTGCTGTACATCAGGACCCAGGGGAGGGTCCTTGCACTCTCGTAATCTAATTTGTGGGAGTGGGAGTTCAGCAAAGAAACGCATCTGAGCAGGAAGCTTTTCAGCCTGAAAGCCACCTTGAGCCCCCCCTGCACTAAAAAGCCTCCATTTAGCCCCAGCCTGCAGCAAAGGTGCCTCCTTTTCCAGCCTCCTCCAGGCCAGGCGCCTCTGGTGAGCCGTGAGAGCGGTGATCCATCTCCCCTCGGGAACGCGGCCCCCAGCACGGGCTTGCCTGGAAGACTGTCAAGAGCCACTTTGGCTAATTGCAATCCTCCCTTAAAAGCATCAAGGGTGCAAAGCAGCAGCCGCCTAATGCAGGACCAAAGGTTAATGCACAATTACACGAAAGCATTTAATCTTAGAGAAAAGGAAAGGTGCATTTATTTATTTATTTGCTCGGGTTTGTCCCTTTAAAAGGAAAAATCTGCTCCGCCACCAAGTAACAGCACATTAAAAAGGAAACACCCGCTCTCTCCCCAGCTCCTGCGTTCCCTGGCGGATGCCTCGGCTCTTTCTGCAGTGTCCTTGGTGGCATTTCGGCCGCGTCTCCCATCGCAGGGCACGGTGACGTGACACAGCCCCAGGCAGACATTGCCTCACCGGGCTCTGGGGGGTCCCTGCGGAGCCCAGGGCTCCCGTTGGGCTCTGCCTCTGGATAACATGCCAAAAAAAAGAAAAGCCATCAGGTCCCAGGCTGCGGCGCAGAGGAGACTGAACTATTTTGATTAATGAGAGCTGATGCACATCCAAGCCCCATTTTCTCACCGAGTGATGCACAATAAAGAAAACTCCCTGCCAACGACATGTCGGGGCAGGAGGGGGAATGAGAATAATACATCAACTCAGCAGCAGGGCTGGGAGAGGGCAGCACGCCTAAAGAGCAGGCGAGACCTTTAATAACAGAAATGTTTCCCCGTGCAGGAGGCTTTTCCTTTCCTGACAGCCCACGCCGGGAAGGCAGCAGGGAGCCGAGGGAAGTTTGTCCCTGGGTGAGGTCTGATGGATGATGAAGGATGCTGGCTGCAGCCGGCGGCAGCGGCGGGGACCTGCCACCAGGCTGGGCAGCGAGGGCTGAGCTGCAGCTCCGAAGCAGCAGCTTGGCTGCTGCTCTCCTTGAGGAGTTTATGGCTGCAGAGCCTGATCCAAAACTTAAAACTCACCGAGACTGGCAGCTCGGTGAAATTGTCCCACGGGGGCTTGATCTTCCCCTGACATAAAACTGGGAAGTCCTTGAAGTCATAATAGATTTGCAAACCAAAGCTGATCTGCACCAGCTAAGCATCTGCTCCCTCCAGCCGATCTTGCCTTCAGAGGAACCAGGCAAATTTATGCTTTCAGGGAATCTGACCCTAAATACGTGGGGGGTTCTGAGGTGACAGTCATCCCCTGGTATCAGGGCACTGGTCTGTCTCCTCCATTCATCTTAAAACCTTACCTGCTGTGCCCATCTGCTCCAGACATCAAGATCAATATTGTCAGTGAATAGCGCTGAGATTTGCACACAAAACCGTGTAGTCAATCAAAAAGTTTGCAGAATTGGGTTTTCCCCACCCCTTGGCCGTTCCAGTGCCCGGAGGCTGTTAGCAATGGCTAAAAGCACTGACCTCTTGCTTCTGCACAGCTGTTGTTACAATGTGAGTAGTCTTATTCACCTCCCAAAGGGCCAGGGAGCGCATCGCATCAAGGCACTGCCTCAGCAGCGCTGGGCAGGGGGGACCCAAGAGTCAGAAGTGGGAAGAACGGCTTTCGCAGACCCTCTGGTTATCAATTATTTAGTGAAAGATGAGGCCCCAGCAGTACAGCCAGGGCAAATCTTGTCTGCTGAAAAAAGCCACAAAGTTTAAAGAAAGGAAAACTCCAGGTGGTGCTCAGCACCTGGTGGAAAAGAGGATGCAGATGGTCCGATGCAAGCCGGGCTGCAGAAGGGAGAGAGAAACACTCTGTTGCCTTGACTTCAATTTTGTGCCTGTTTCACCCCCTCCCTGAACTTACCGGTCATTGATTTGTGCCCCTGTGCGCTTACAGGCAGACAAAGTTTATCGTCTGAGCCGGTGCCAGCCCTGGAGCCTTCCCGCAGCCGGGTTTTTCGTTGTGGTCAGCACGCTGCGGATGACTAAGACATTTCTGATTAATGAGAGGGGGTAGAGTCTGCTCAAAAAAGCAATAAAACACCAAGCCGGGAAAGCAAGTTTTGGCCTGACACATGCTGTAATATTTCAAGTGGTGATCATCTACAGGAATGAGATATACTGTAAACCCGTGATGGGCTGTGGAGGGAACTCATTACAAAAGCAAGTAGAATTCAGCGCCTTCCAGGGCATGTGGGGTCCAACACTGTCTGGTGCATTTCTGCTCCTGGTAACTCTCTAAGGAGACAAATACTGTTTCCTGCATTTTGTAGGCAGAGAAGTTAGGTTTATCCCAAAGAACGTGTTGAGCAGAACAGAGAATGAAACCTCAGTCTCCTGAAGCAGAGCTTGGTGTCCTGACGACCGAGCCATCCGCCTTTTGACAAGTGCCTGCAGAGAAAGCAGAAAGAAGGTGAGCAAGCTGTGAGCAAACTTTACATCCTCTCCTGCATCTCCTTTGACCCTTCACATCCAAAACATGAGCAGCACATCACGGGGCTGGTGGGAAGACACCTTCCCAGACGCACGGTCTGATATATCAGCTGCATCCCCTGGTGAGCAGGGCCACCAAAGCCCACACCATGAGCCAGGACTGGCACCGAGACTGAGGGTTTGCAGGACGGGGTGCGACATTCACGATTCCCCATTTCGTGACTGATGTAACAGAGCTAAAACAGAGCTGCCTTCAGGCAAAACTCCAGCACTTAGTGGCTCAAAGTCCACTGGGCCTGATCCTCATCTACAGCAATGTCATTCTACACCTGCCGTTGTGTCTGGCTACTGTAAGGATCTTGCCAGGAATAAGAAAAACCCAATAAATACTGCTCATACATACTCATACATACAAATATCTCATCCTGTCTTATCCCCATATCTGAAATAAATATTACCCAGCTAAAAGCCAGAGGTTGAAGTCCCCTTGAAGATCTTGGCGCATACCGTGCTTGCCATTAGTGAAACATCGCTTTTACCCATAGATTTCTCATCAAGACCCTCCCTGCGATGCCGTATCGATCCGAGCAGGCGGAGGGGCCGGGGACCACCTGCGCTCCTCGCCTCGGGCCCCGCGGCCACGGAGCCTTTATTAGGATGGATGGGAGAGGCTGTTGATGAGCGATGTCCGGGAGCCGGGCAGGCCCTTGGCTAATCGCACCGGGCATCAATAAAGCTGTTTTAGCGGCACAGCTGCCACCCCTCCGGATGGTGACCGCCGAGCAGAGAGGCTGTTTCTGGCCGGGGGGAGCGGGGAGATCAGCTGGGCTCTCTGCCTCTGCGGGGCTGTCAGTGGGTCATCTTCTATCGGGGCACGAGGCCCAGGGCACACAGGGCAGTATTTCCCCGTGGGCAGTCGCTGAAACAAAGGAGGTTCCTGCAGCCTCAGATGAAAAGAGGAACTGAGCCGGTTTGGAAAAAAAGAAAAAGAAAAGGAAAAGGAAAAGGAAAAGGAAAAGGAAAAGGAAAAGGAAAAGGAAAAGGAAAAGGAAAAGGAAAAGGAAAAGGAAAAGGAAAAGGAAAAGGAAAAGGAAAAGGAAAAGGAAAAGGAAAAGGAAAAGGAAAAGGAAAAGGAAAAGGAAAAGGAAAAGGAAAAGGAAAAGGAAAAGGAAAAGGAAGGAAAGGAAAGGAAAGGAAAGGAAAGGAAAGGAAAGGAAAGGAAAGGAAAGGAAAGGAAAGGAAAGGAAAGGAAAGGAAAGGAAAGGAAAGGAAAGGAAAGGAAAGGAAAGGAAAGGAAAGGAAAGGAAAGGAAAGGAAAGGAAAGGAAAGGAAAGGAAAGGAAAGGAAAGGAAAGGAAAGGAAAGGAAAGGAAAGGAAAGGAAAGGAAAGGAAAGGAAAGAAAAGAAAAGAAAAGAAAAGAAAAGAAAAGAAAAGAAAAGAAAAGAAAAGAAAAGAAAAGAAAAGAAAAGAAAAGAAAAGAAAAGAAAAGAAAAGAAAAGAAAAGAAAAGAAAAGAAAAGAAAAGAAGAGAAAAGAAGAGAAGAAAAGAAAGAAAAAGAGAAAAAAGACACACTTTTGTGGATAGTCAGGTTCTAGAGGTGCAAAAGATAACAGCAGAGCCATTACGCCCACACAGAAACACGCAAGCCACCAACATCCGCCGATGGGAACAGACTGCCCACTATCTACCGCAGAACAACTGCCATTTCATTTGTCTTTATTTTTAGGCTCTCAATTTGAAACAACTGGGAGAGCGATGGCTGCTGGAAGGAGAGCACTTGGGGTTTTCCAAAATGCAGACCTCTTTCATAGCACCCACCCGACCTTAGCAGCCACCTTAGCCCTGGCCCAGACCCAGATAAAAAACATGATGCCGGACACCTCTTTTAACCTCCCAGCTCCCCTCTGAGCCCACGGGGCAACCAGCACCGCTCCGTGTCTGAAAAAATAGCAAAATGACTCCACGAGGAAGAACAGGGTGACTCTGTCATCTATATATAGCCCATAAGTGGTGCCAAGCCAAATGTAGGTTACTATAACATGTGAATCATCCTGCTTTGAAGAGCAAGGATGAAAATAAGGGATGCGAGAAGGGGGTGGGGGTAGAAGTGGTTATAAAATCCTGCCTTGATTGACTACAAGTTGTGGTTTGCCAACAGCCTCTAGACGGGAGTAAGTAGCATGTGATGCGCCTGTTCCCACTATGTTGGAGAGGATCTGCCTGTAATTCCCAAGCATCGTGCCAGCAAAGTGCTGTAAATGTGCCAGCACTGACAAAAGAAATCAGAACAGTTTATCTGGTTGAATATCTATGGCTGGTGCCCTGTAAAACAGATGGAAGTGTTTCCTAACGGGCAGGGCAGGAGACTCGTAAGGCTCATTTCTTTCCTAATTCTGATTCTTCTCTTAGCTCCGTCTCTGTGGAAGAGGCTCAAAGACAGTGCCCCCCCGCCGCCTTTTAAATCTCTTTGAGACTAAGTAATGAAAAATGCTATAGAAGGAGGTGAGTACCACGAGTAGTTAGTGTCAGTGGGTACCAGCAATGCTAAGAAAGATCTGGAAACTATGAGCAATTTGGTATTTCAGTTAAATGTGGCCCACTGCAAAGGGCACCATCCGCTCGGGACCTCGCGCAGGTCTCACTGCCACCACGCCATGCATTAAAGAGCCTGTTCTCTTGTGACCCACGTGCAAACGAGGTGATGCAGCGGGTTACTGTGACTGTTACTGGGAGTTCGGGGCTAACAGAGTCCCTGCTCTTGGTGCTTCTTTAATTGGCATAGTCCGTAATACAGCAGTGCGTGTGCTTTCTCCCCGCTCCTCCAAGTGTGATGGTTTTCACACTCAGCAGTAGCAGAAAGGTCCCCCGGAGCTCCGAGCATCACTATAAAGGTAGGAGAGAAAGGACAGGCATGCAGGGTTAGCAAAAATAGTGGTGATAAAAAGAGAGGAGAGTTTCTTACAGGGAGGCAGGAAAGAAGGCAAGGCATTTTAGTGCTAATATGCCACAGCAATGTAGTGTAGGAGCAGAAGAAAAGAAAAAGGTCGCTTCATGAGCAAGTAACGTCCCCCTGCCAGGAGCATCACTGAGTTTTCAGAGAGGTAAAACAGAAAGGTCTGCCCCTTTCCTGCAAGAAAACACACACTGAAAGGAAACTGAGAGGCAGAAACTAGGACACGAGCTTCCCCTTCAGTAATATGTCATGCATGGAGGAGAAAGGGCAGAGTGGAGCCTCGCTAAGATGCGGGAGCCGCCCGGCTCCTGGTGCCGAGCCATCCCCATCGCATCCTCCCACTCCCCGCGCTGCCGCGTGCTCTCTCTCCTGCTTCTGCAGTGCAGAATTCTCCCCGTCCCACGGCCGTTGCGGTGCCTGGGGTTGGTACCCCAGGCCACATCACTCGCTCGGGGTGTGTTGGAGTGTGCCCCACAAAGCATCGCTGATTTAAAGCTCTTCCCTCAGATTTTGGAATCATTTGTTGCCCAAATCTCCCTAACACAGAAGTGAAGAGACGTGCCAGGAGAAAGGACAGACTGTGTCTGGGAGAAGAGAAAAAAGAAAGAAAGAGGGAACACATTTGGGCTAAAAACACCCTCTGGAAGTGAGGGTTAGCTCGTACTTTTAAATCACAGCCCTGTTTCAGGAGCGCTGTTGAAGCGAGTTACTCTTAGAGGCAGTGAGGAGATCTTTGCACCTTGGGGGACTCCAAGACGTAGGACTGCTGCAGACCTCGTGGCTTTTGGCATTTTCCTTATAGCCACCCTACAGCTTTCCATGCTCCAACCTTTAGGGATCAATCACCCACTCCAATGTTTAAGGTAATTCTATTCCTGCTTACATCCAGGAAGGTATGCCATTAATGTTGCCAGGCCCAATTAATTAGCATTTGCTTTGCAAAACTGAAGTCGCCTAATGCAGCTGGTGCTAGATCTGAACTATTATTAATCCCATCGCAAGCTTTGGTCCTTAGGGTCGTTGCAGAAGGGGACTGTAAAATGCTAAAGGTCGGAAACCTGATGGGATCCATCAATAGAAAGGCAAAAGGTCTGAGGAGTCTGATTCAGCCACCAGAAAAAAAGAAGACCTTTATTGTTATTTGTATCGCCTGCTTTTCCTGGACTGTTTTAGCCTTTAATTATTTGTCTCACATATTAATAGCAGCTCCCCAATGCTGCGCGATCTCCCTCTGTGTTTGGGAGTCTGCGCCTCGTAGTAAGCGCCTTTTCCCCCGTGGGGTTGTCTGGGGAAGGGAGGAAGAAACGTAATCTTGTGGTCTGCAATGCAACAGCACGGTAATAAAAGCTCTTTCGGGCCCATTGTGTGCGTGAGGGACCAGCACTCAGTACCTGGTTTGCAACTGAAAAAAAATATAAATAATCTCTTCAGCCCTATTTGCTTAGTCCTTCCATAAATAAATAGGAACTCTTGCCTGCTCGCATCAGTCTGTCGAGAAAGGGTACAGGTGATTAGCATCTGAATTTGTTTTTTTCTAAAATTATGTGAAATGCAAGTTATGAAGAATTCCACACAACAACAACAACAAAAGCCTTTTCCTCATAATGTTCTCATAAAGCTCTGCGCCCATTTTTCATTTGAAAAAATCATTAGCCCTACACATTAGACGGCAAAATTTAATGTAATGAAATGTTTGCCATAGAAGGGAAATAGCCTGGAATACAGATGGTAAATATTCATGGAAAGTTGCTAGCCGTGAAATATTTCGTGGAAAATATACAGTGAGCATTAATAAATTTATGCCCAAGGAACACAAATCAAAGGAAGTGGTAAGTATTTTTGCAGCCTAGCTAGAAGTATTTCATGATACAGACGCACAGATCTTTCTCGTCACGTCTTGTTACCGGGGAAGAATTATTCCGTATCTATAAATACCTGGCGATACCCGGCCAGCAGGGGCGGCAGGACCGCAAAGCTACTACAGTGCAATCCCTCTGAAGAGTTGTAACGCCGCCGCGCATGGGAAAATTGTGTTTCCAGTCTAACGACTGCTGTAATGAATCACGGCTAGTGCTGCCGCAGAGATTTCCAGCCCCAAGAGCATCCCCATCTGCCATCTGAGCCAGAGGGAAGGCTCCTCTCCCTCTGTCCTTCAATAGACCGAATCCTCGGGGGACCGTTCCCGGGGAAAGCGGCGCGACCAGCACTGCCAGAAGGGCACCAGCCGAGGGGGACTCGCAATCACACGAGCTCGTTTTACTGCTTCCCTCCGCACAGCTGCTAGTTACTGCCTCCTCCCTGACATTTCACATCCTCTACAGAACGCCTCTTCATTTTTAATTTTTATTATTCCAGCTCTGATCATCTTGGTTGCTGGATTTCAATGCACAAAATAAATAAATAAATAAATAAATAAATAAATAAAAAATTAGACATATTGGCCTGATGACACTGCCAGGTAGATGGAGCATCCCTCATTTGTCAGGATGTGAAAAAAATTAGGAAAAATGAAAAAACATTTCCCAGTCTCCCCACAAGGTTTTAATGAACAAGGTTTTTCCGTAGATAAAATGCATAAAATAACTGCATAGTAGCTCCCATGTCTAGTCCTCAGAGTTTAAAACTTAATGTCTTTAAAAAAAATAATCTATTTTTGTATCTGTCTTTCAGAACATGTTCTCTGCATTACATATAAATGCTATCCATTAAGATTAATTATGCTTCAAGCCCATTATCACTTAGACATTCAGAACATCCTCCACACCTCTCTTCTCCCTGTCTTCTGATTCACCCCTGTCTCTGAGGTACGCAGCGACACTCAGCTCTTCAGTTCAGGAGTTTTCCCACAGTTTTTTAAGGACAAAATGTATAAACTCCCCTCCTGTAATCGGGAATTTCAGAATATGCCCCCCCGCAAGCACACCCCTGCACGCAGCCGCCTTTCTCCTGAAATCGGCGTTTCTCTGTACCTTGCGTGTTCACAAGCTGCTCATCAAGGATTTCCCCGTTTCTGTCTAGTTTTCTGAAGGTGGAACATAAAAAAAAAGCCTCGAAAGCAGCCTAGTGGAGAGCATGCCGATGAAATGAGTACTCGGACATGTTTAATTCATCAAGCAGTAGCTGAAATTTTTGGAAGGAGAAGCTCCGGCGCTGACTCACGCCGGTCTGGCTGAAGAGATTTTCAGGCTTAAACCTGCGGAGATGGAACAGGAGAGGAGAGAAATGACCCATATATCCACCCATAGCGACAGCAGCCCTCAAAGCTATAGAAAGGGATCACAGGATGTGTTGGGTTGGAAGGGACCTCCAAAGGCCATCTAGTCCAACCCCCCTGCAGTCAGCAGGGACATCCACAACTAGATCAGGTCGCTCAGAGCCTCATCCAGCCTGGCCTGGAATGTCTCCAGGGATGGGGCCTCCACCCCCTCTCTGGGCAACCTGGGCCAGTGTCTCACCACCCTCGGCGGAAAGAACTTCAATCTCAAAAAAGAACTTTCATTGTAAAGAAATCAAGTGGGTTTCTTGCTCTTGGGGGTGTCCCTTGACCTGAACCTTGGTAAAAAGTCCTTTTTTTTCTTTTCCTACTCCCCCTCTACAGATAAAACCTAGTTATTTTTGATGTTAAACAGAAATTGCCTTAAAATGGCCTGACACAAAGAGGTGTCGTCAGGAAGGGGGAGCAGGGAGCTCAAGCCCTCCCAGAAAATGAGCTCCTCTGATGTGTCACATGTGGGGAAATAAAAAAGTCATATCTCTCAGCTGAACCTGTTGGGCAAAGCCTGAGGTCAAGGCTGAAGCCTGAAGCCCACCCTTGCTGCCAGCTCCTGCGGGATGCCGTCCTCCTGCCAGCACGCGTTTCTACTTCATGAACTTCTCTGGTTCTTGGTTTTATGCAGAACCATCCTTTCGCCAGCACATTTTAATCCTGCTTTTCAACCAGCCACGTTAAGCACCCAATTTGCTCCAAAATCACCCAGCCTGAACAAAAGGCAATAAACCCTTCTGGAGCGCTCCGTTGAGGGAGCACAATTACCTGTAGCGAATGGAAATGGCTCTGCGAGAGAAAATTGCTCTGAAAAGGGAACTATGGGTGGGAGAGTCTAATAACGGTGGAAAAAGCAGAAATGAGCCCCTGGCCTTTGAAGAAAAGGAGGGAACAAGCAAACCCAAGGACAAGCCGGGTGAAGAGCAGGATCCCTACCCAGTGTTCAGGCCATGGATGCTGGCTTACTGGTTGGACTCGGTCAAGTCCCTTATCCTCTGAGATGTCCATCAAGCACACAAGTTTTCAGGCGTGCAGCTAAGGGAAGAGTCTAATCGGTGAAATGCACCTCGATACACCAGCTTGTAAGGGGGCTTTACTAGCAACGGTGCGTTTAAATACCCTGAAGCACAGATAAAAAAATTAACACAGTATTCGGAGAGAGAAATGTGCTGTTCTGCTGTGTTAATACAAAGAAAGCAAGGCAATTCCCAAGTCAAGTCACCGCTGCCTTGGGAAGGGACCGGCAGCCTCTCCAGCGCCACAGGAGCGCAGTGCTTTGCCGTGTAAAACAGGCTCCAGGTGTGGGATGCGACGCTGAAGCTGGCACTGGCTCCCACCGAACGACAGCTCACCCGGCACGGGGTGGGGGGGCCGATACCAGCCCCGCCTCATTTGTCGCTGCTGATCCCGCTCACATTATTTATTCAGAAAGAAAAATTTAAAAAGCACGTAATTTTTTTCCTTGACCTCTGAAACCTATTGATTGCTGCTCTGTGAAAGAAATCAGGCTCCATTTATACTTGCAGAATGTCCCTCTCCTGCTGCAGAGCAGCATTTGAAGGTTAAATCCAGCCCCGACACACGCGTTATCACACACAGCGGCTCCAAAGGAACCTGCCTCCACTCCTTTTCATACTGCTTTCCAAACATCTTCACCCTAATTAAAAGACATTTTTTCACTAGTACACAAGGACGTTAAGAGCTGCAAATGAAGATAAGATCTGGCATGTAGAATGTTTCCTTTCTGAGTTTAAAGGAGGTAATGCAGCTCCTGTGGGTGAAAAATAACAGTCTGAAATGAGTCCAACCCTTTCTGCAGAAGGAAAAAAAAAATAATTAAAAAAAAGCAGTTCTTGGCATTAATATTTTAATGCTAAGAGTGGCTGTTCTTGGCCTCAGTCTACAGCGTCTGTGTCAATAAACACGGGCTCTCTCGGCATCCCCCGTCGTGGCAGCAGTGGTCGCCTCGGCGGGGCAGGTGGCCCCGAGACCCGCAGCCAGGGACCCCGGGGACCACCGCGGTGGTGGGGACAGAGGCCGTGCTGCAACTGGGGCCAGCCATCGCCTCTTCCTCTGTTGTTAATGGCAAAAGGTGTGGGATTAAGGAAAGAGGGAAGAACTGTCATGAAAGAGGATGCGGATTCCTCAGGACAATAAATAAATATCCTCAATCTATTTCTATAAGCAGGATTCAGTGGAAAAAAGAAGTTGTACAAGCGTGTTGGTCACAAATGGGGAGCTGAAGGCAGCAGACCCACGCGCCGGGTGTGAAACCAATCAACCCGACCAATGCAAAATGCTAATCAGGTTCTTCTGGAAAAGGCAAAATGCTTTGGCGTTAATCCCAGAGTGTTTTCTCCTTGTGCCCAGCCTGGATCAGGACAAGACGTTAGAGAAGCCAGACGACTGATGAGAATCATTAGCTTTTCATTATAGCCTTTCATCCTGACAGAAAGTTTCATATTGCATCTTTTGATTCAATGAACTGTTCAAACAATTAGCTGAAACAATTAAAATCAGGGACTAAAAGGGGTGGGTTTGGTTTATGATGGAAATGCACTAAAAGCTCAATCCAACAAATTTTTTCATCCCCCTCTTCCAAAAGTTTCCAAACCCACTAAACTCACAGTGAGAACTTTCTTTTAATATTGCTATAATTAGGGTTAGCAAAGAGGTGGAGAACATTAAGACCTAATAAATGCACCACACAAGAGTAAACAAATTACTTTGTTGGATGCTGCGCAGTGGAGTTATTAGCTCGGGAGCCCGAGGGGCAGCAATCCGCGGCTGGGAATGCAGAATAACAGAGCAGCGATTTCTTGGGGCCAGCTTGAAGCTTATACTGAACCTGTGCTTCAAGTAGAGATTTTTCTACACCATATTTTTTTTTGCATAAATTAACAAGGTGTCTGTTCATCCCTGCTTCTGGTGGGAGCAGTGGAATGATGTAATAGTGTTACCAAAATATTCAGGAGAAAAAAAACTTTTTTTTTTTGTAAATAGCCACTTTTTTGGAAGTGTTCAAGGCCAGGCTGGATGAGGCTGGTCCAGCGGGAGGTGTCCCTGCCCAGGGCAAGGGGGTGGAACGAGACGGTCTTTAAGGTCCCTTCCAACCCGAACCATTCTGTGATTCTATGATTTTATTTTACACAGCCAATGGATCCTTAGCAGTCCTTTTTGCTGTAAGCTGAGGAGCATTGGGAACACCAGTCTGTGTTCATAACTGCAGTCGGACCATGCGGTTGCTCGTCTCTAAGACAATTCAGTTCCCAGAGAAAGGTGGGGAAAGCGAGCAGAGGAGAACCAGACCCTTCCCCCTGTGCCGTCACGCTGGGCAGGGGTGTCCCAAGGAGCTCAGCAGGAGCTGAAAATGTATACAAAACGGTGGCAGGTTTCAGCCCATAAAATTCTGTTTTAATAACACCACACTAAGTTATCCTTGGTTTATTGAAAGGCATTTAATCACCAGAATGGACACCAGCGTGGCAGCCGGTTCTGCAAACCCTCCTCAGAGAGAGTAAAATTGACTTTGTTGCAGGGGTTTGAGATGAGACCGAGGTATAACTTAAAGCAGAGAACTACATACATGAGCTGTTCTCGTTACTGAGAGATGATAAAAACCACCTCCCTTTTATCTAGTAATTCGCATCAGTGGATCTCAAATGCATTGCAATGAAGATGGTTTCATTAGGTTCATTATCTCCATATTCATTAGGCAGGAACAGAAGCAGGGCAAGATGAAATGCTGCCGCCATGGTTCCCCAGAGCACAAGTGGCAGAGGTGGAAGGAGGGGCCGCGTTCAGACCACGCAAGCCATGCTACCTCAGTACTGGATTAAAGATTTTGTTACCACGCTGTTGAAATAAGAGCTGCTCATCGCAAAAGTTCAAAGTCCCACGGGAGAAAAAGCAGGCTCAGTCCCTCTGCACCATGCGCACAAAAAATACACCACGGATTGCATTTGGGTTGGACAAATAACGCTCATACCACAGGCGGAAGGAAGTGCACAATCAGGCCAAATTACAGCCCACGGTGGGTGCTGCAATTAAGCAGCTCCGGTGTGCAGGCACCACTTCTCCCTAGGAGACAAAATACCTGGAAGATGAGACTGATCCGTGCACGCACAACCAGACAGGGTTTTCTTCCAGCTTCAGCAGCAGCTGATGGGAAGGGTGGCTCTGGGTGCCAGTGCAGCGCTGCAGGCCATAAAACCAGCCATAATTTGCTAGAAATGACGGGACAGACCTTACCCGGAGCCAGTGCCACCCGTGCTGCCACCACCATTGATCTGGGGGCTCAGGTAGGCTCCCCGCATCCCACACAGGCTGGGGAAGGTCGACTATGTGGCGTGTCCAGGGTAAGGTCCTCATCCAAGCCTGGCTTAAAAAGGAAGGTTACTTTCCTTTCCTTCTCATTAGCGGGCTAACGAGGGCATGCCTTTTCTGCCCTACCATCGACTCGTCAGGCTCCCGCGCCCTGGGAAGAAGCCGCCGGGGCAGGAGGCTGCTCTCATTTGCACTGGTGCCGCTGACGTTAGCAGCCAGCCCCTGGGAGTTTGCTCTCTTTACACTGCGGTTCTGCAGCGTGTCACTCCTGGCAAGGGCATAAATTTAATCCTGACTTTCCCTGGGATGAGCAGGAACAGTCTATTCTGATCCCCAGTGCCAAAGTCAGCTCCGTTTGCGACTGCTCTTCTGCAGGGTGTGACGCATCGCACCCCCTCCTGAAGGATGTGTTAGCGCCTGCTCTGGGATGTTGTATTACTGCCTCTAATAAAATAGCGTGTGAAGATTGTATTCCCCAAATGACAGTCATACCGGAATAGATAATTCTATTTAGAAAAAGATTTTGGATGGGAGGAAAGCTAGTTAAGGAGACTGATTGATGGCAGTGCAAGATCTGTCGTACCAGAGGTGAGTCCTGCTGATGGAAAGGATCATTAGAATCCCAGCGAAATCTCGCTGGCTGCCCGAGCCTGACCTTAGGGCAGGTCCCATTGAATTCCATTGGAAGGAAAAGCTGCGGAAGGCTGTGCGGTCCGTGCCCGCTGCCTGCCTGACCTGGGCGATCAATAGCACGCTGAGGACAAACCAGGGGAGCAGGAGATGCAGGGGGAGCCGGGGACGAGAAAAGGTGAGAAGCGTTATCATGGTCAGGCTGGGTGGAGTTTTCTAAAAACGGGGATCGCAGCGTGATCTCTGTTTCAGGTTATGAAATTGTAACTATTGGACACAGCTAAAACGGTAGGACATGATTAAACTTTATGGGGGACTAAGAGGGAACAGCAGCATCTACAGAACGGGTGTTGTTTCTGCCGTTGATAGGAGAGGACATTGCATTGAAAGGAACAAAAAACAGTAGAAAAGACAGCGGGAGTCACTGGAACAAGTTTGTTGCCATCTTGCTGGCTCAATGATGGAGAGGTCCCTGCAAGGCAGAGACACCGGGGGAAATGGATGCATCGATGTAAAGGGAGCAGACTATGGCATCTCAGAAGGAATGAGATTATTAGATAAAGCTTTCTCTCATTCCCCAGAAACATTAAATAATTCCCATTAGCTATTTAAGCAAATCAGGTTAAGAGATCAGTTGGGAGGGAGTTTTGTTTATTTTTTGATTCTAAAAGCTACAGAATTCACATCTGACAAAATTTCAGACATAACCTGCACTGCCAAGGCAAGGAGCATTTCAACTGATGATGGAGAATATTCTGACCTTGAAATTTGCAGGTGACAACTTTTAATTTGTTTTCTCAAACTGTTTTCTAAATGCATTTAATTGACAGTCAGTTGATGAGAGTCAGTTGATGAGAGACAAAGCTAATCCGAAGCTTGGAAATTAAAAAGAAAGCAATGCAGCAAATCCCACCAGGTTTGCATGTCATGGTCTTGCGGCATCAGTGTGACCACAGCATTGCTGAAGGTCACTTGAATCCCTGTCTATTGATACCTTCTCTGTCCCTGCAGGTCCTTCTCACACTCACCTTTATGGGGGTAGGAAAGAAAGAAGCCTGCGTGGTGAACGTGCTGATAGGGGATCTAGGCAAATACTTACGAAGCAGAAACGTTGGAGTCTCAAAGCAATGAATATAATCATTTCAAGGAATATAGAATTACATTTTATACTGGCAAATTTAGAAAAATGCATTTTTGATGACCTTCCCTTCCATTCCAAGTGGAAAACAAGCTCCTGTCTTGTCACAAACTTAGAGTCACTGATATAATCATATGTACAGCTGTCCAGAACAGGCATTGATTTTTAAAAAAAGCACTAAAAATTACCTTTGTTTTTTTATTTTTAAATCACATTATGGAATCATTTCAGAACGGCCACAAGCAGCTCCCTGTAAACATCCCTCTTCTACTTCATCCCTTCAGGATGGATGCCCTGCCCGGCCTGGCCTGTGCACATTCTGTACACTCCAGCTTTCACTCGGTACAAACTGACACCACTGCTTTTAAACTCATTTAAATCTTCTGAATTTTAGTGTAGCGGAGGACCCTGAGACAAAAGGAAGACTTATAGGTCCTGCTTAATCGAGACTTCAAAGGAGCTATTTATATTTTTTTACAATAAAATGAGTTTGCAAAACGTATTACTAAAATTATTGATTTTCCTACTGTGAGTGTCTGCATGATTCGATTTGATTTGTATTTATTGCTTCCCTCCTAATCAGCTTATAGTTATTTCTACTAAGAATATTCTTTAGATGTTAGAAGACTGGAGAAATTGAACTGACATTCCAGCCAAAAAGCAGCTCATTTTTCTGCATATAGTCTTAAAAACGTAAGGAATATCTAACAAAGGAAGCCCATCCCCCTAATTCTTTATCCGGTTCAAGCAGAGATCATCACCCTGATACTCAGAGTTCCCATTTCTATCACCAAATCCATAGGGCAATCGTCGCAGACCTTGGGCAGTTCCAGGAGATGACGCAGTAAAACACGGACTCTGTTGTTGCATTTTGTGACCGTATTAAAGAAAGTTGGTCCAGTCGCTGGAAAGAGCCATCTGTATTTAACATCGTGCTATTTTACCTTTGCCGTTTAACGTGTGGTTCTCATCCAGCAATGTTTGATAAAGCTGTTGGAGGAACAGCTGAATCTCGCATTTGTTTAGGCCAGAAAGCTGAAGCAGGTCATGGCAAGGAGTCCTAAGAGATGAAAAGCCACCATGCTATCGCAATTCAAAGAAAAGCAGAATGACTAAATTGCCCAGGCTCCTTTGAGCTCCTCGGCCAAACTGATAAGATAATTCATATCATTAAATTCTCAGATTTTTCACCCATAAAGCCTTCGCGCAACATACGTCCTCCAAGCAGGACTACTTTAATGGTCCCATCTTTCTTAATTTTGCTATAAAACATTCTTACCTGAAAAACTTCTTCAGTTCTGTTCAGCATTTACTGTAGAGGTCTACGTCAGAAAAAACCCCTACATATACAGCATGTAAATAATAACTGATCCCTCAAGATCTTAGTAGCCTTATGCAAGGTAGACTCTTCCTTTAGCGCTAATTAAATAGAAAAATAGTCATTGCAGTTACGTAGAGCCGTCGCTGAGCTACAGCCTTTCATTGGCTTTCTCTATGCAAATCAATTAAACATCCAGCATGAGAGCAATTAACCTAGATACAAATTAGACTAGCAGGGAGAACGTGTTTCCTTGTATCAGGCCTTTTATTTTAGAAATACAAATCATCCGTATTTAAGTGCACTTTTTTTTTTGCCTCAGCTAAAAACAAGTCAATAAAAGACAGAAAAGTCAAATGTCGGAGGGAAGCAGCAGGGTGCAGCTCTTGCTTTTTGAGTAATAAGGACTGAAGTAAAGCTGGGTGGAAAAGCAGCGTGACAGTAGGCCGGGGAGACCAACACAAATGCGTATGGAGGAGCCAAGCCCACAAACAAATTAGTAACAGCTGCCGTACATCATCTAACGACTGCCTGCAGAGTTAGGCCCATGCATTATAAACATAAATCCCCATAGATTATAGGGTTTATTCCCAGCTAGAGCCGATGTGGGCATCTCTCTGAAGTTAGTGGAGTAACACAGGCTCATATTTGTTTCCAATTTCCCCAAGAGCTCCCCAACTCCATCCTGGATGCTACAGAGAGCTCTCAGCCCCTGCACACTGTCATCAGTTTTGTTGCGTTAAAATACACTGAGTTTTAGTCGATGTGTCAGGCCCAGGATGCTCTGAGCAAATGAGTCCAGAGAGGAGGGATTTTAAAAACCGATGCTAAGCGTAGGTGTGGTTTGCACACAAAAACCCAGCTGTAAAAAGAGCCAGCGGGCTTTCTTGGCGAGACCTGCCCCCGCCTGTGCGCTGCCACTGTATTGAAAAATGGGACTTCTATCCCAATAACGCCTCTAACTGCTAGCGTGACGTATGTGTTGTGATAACTGATGTCAAAGTTACCCATTGCTGCGGCTAACTTTCTCTGATTTCCAGTCTGCAGTAATTTTTCTCCATTTTTCCTTGGAAGCAGCACTCCAGAAACAGTTCTGCCCTATGGCAGTGGTGTCACACGGTATGTACGACTCCAGGAAAAGTGGGCATAAAAGGAAGCATTGTGGCCACTTTTCAAATTTATATTTTTAGAAAGGGAGGGCTAGGGAAAAAACCTCTCAAAACGAGGTAGGAAGAGCTATTTTTGATCACTTTATCACGAAACGATTGCTATCCTGACCTTTTCTGGATGGCAACTTTCAGGATAGTTCAGTTTGAAACATCAGACAATACACGCAGGAAAAATGACCAGTGAGCCATAAAAAGAAGCAGAGCCTGGAAGCATCAAGGGAACAAAGTCATGTTACTTCCTTTGCTTTTCATCTAAGCCAATTAAACTTGAGTTTTCCTTTGCCTGGGCTGTGGCTCAGAGCGGATCCTCTGCAGGGTCTGGTCTATTGTGTGCCTGAATCGGCCAGTTCTACAAAAGGCAGAATTGGGTGATTTAATACCTTGAATACAGACACATTTTCCAAGAGAGACCAAAAAAATCTGAAATCAACCATTTCCTAACAATTGGTTAGAGGACATCAGTAAATGATCCCCTGTCACTCCTCTGCCATCCTGCTAATCCTATAATTCAAAGTTATGACCCCAGATGACAGGTTACTGCAGACCCTGTTTCCTCAGCAGCGTACAATTCCCGTCAGAGTTACGGCTTTTAGGAGATGGCACATGTGAAATTCAGCGTGTAGTTCAGCATGGGACCAAGAAACTCTTGATTTGAATTTGAACCAAACAGGCAAGGCAATTTAAGCTAATGGTCCTCAGTTGTGATTTCCAGACCCCACGCTATTCCAACCCCAGGCACACTCCCCTAAATGTACAGCAATACCCAACTCACCCATTGTCTACCCCCATCAACGCCAGTTTTCTCTGGCAAACTGATTTGCAACAACCCGCTGAAACTAGTTTTAAAACACGTAAACTCTGCAGAGGTATCTCTGTTATGAACCCTTCTTTTGGTCCAAGGATAAATTAGTCCTTTTGGTCTCATCAAAGGCTGCGTTGGGTGTTCACAGGGGTCCAATATCCATCTGAAGCATCAGGACACTTGGATAAAGCTGGCTGCGACGAAATGGTACTACTATGGTTAAAAGACAGTGATATTAACAGAAAGGCACTAAGCGTCATTATTATTGAAGCCTTTAGAGTGGTCTTAGGGCTGCTACGTTTTTTCATTATTTTCTGCTATGTGGGCAGAGGATCTAACTCCAGTCCTGCACCCAAACCCCTCTACATCACTCTGGTGTTACAGCTGGGCCATGGCGTCAGAGGTGCATCTCTGTTCAACCGATGATATAAAAGAATAGTACCAGGAAGGAAATAGGGGCTCAGCGTCTTCGTTGAAGCTCATGCCTTTTCCTGAGTAGGTGTGAGTTTGCTTCTGACTCTATTTCGGGGAATCACAGGATCACAGAATGGTTGGGGTTGGAAGGGACCTTTGGAAATCATCTCATCCAACCCCCTGCCAGAGCAGGGTCACCTGGCACACGTTGGACAGGAACGCATCCAGGCGGGTTTTCAATATCTCCAGAGAAAGAGACTCTGGACACTATTTCATTAACCTTCACCTCCAAACTCTTTCTGCCTAAAAAAGCTGTTCTAGGCAGTCTTATTTCTGCTTTGTCAGGTTTTTGCCTTCTCTAATATGGGAATCTACAAAGCAATTCGCTGGTAGGAACCAAGTTTTCCAATATCTGTCTAATGTACATGGCCATCGCTTCGGAAATGTTGTCATTAAGAAGGGTCACAGTTCATTTGTGTGCTGAATCTGCTTTTCACACAGCGAGTTCATCGCACATCTATAGTTAATTGGCCAAAGAGCAGTTTAAAAAAGTGGTGGAACTGAGCTCAGCATCCAGTTCAAGTAGCACAGACAAGGGTTCTGCTGGCCAACGGCTCAATACGTTGCTTGAATGTATTTGTGGAAAACGGGAGACGTGAGTACCTGTCATGGAGATGGAGGCACAAAATCTCCCTTTCCAGCTTACCCAAGCAAATGCCATTATCCCATGTAACGCCAGAGAAAGCTGCAGTAATTTATGTCAGGATCTGCAACTTTTCTTGACTATTTTTCTATTATTAATCATAAGACTCTGAGGCTAAGTCCTTCACTGGAGTAATTCGACGTTGCTGCTCCTTTGTGAATTCACCAAGCTAAAGAACCAGCCCTTTGAAACAAGGCAGGAGGTGGCCACGAAAGAGAACGATGCATCACAGAAGTTATAAAATGAGTGTGCAATGCAGTGTTTTTAAAATGCAAGGAAAACACCACTGAAAAATACAGGCGGTACGGTAAATGTTTAATTTTTTAACGTTAGTAAATGACTGAAGTACGCTTGTAGCTGTGAAATCATTCTTGGTATTGACACTGAAGGAAACTTAGGCCTGTGCGTTTATCTTGCCGCAAATAAATCGGGGAAAGCGAACAGCAGCCTTGAGCTCAGGGATGATCTGCGGGAATTTGCAGGAAATGTTCATTCACTGGCAAACCCAATGCAAACGCTGCTTTAGGACTGTCTTATCAGAAATGTATTCTTTTCAAATGCGACACAAAGCATTTCTGCACGAAGAAAATAAGACAAGTGTCTGGAAATGTTTGATTTAAGGTCCTGAAATACGACTGCTGGATGAATGGGAATGAGGAAAAGCGGGATGTGTTAGGGAATGGGATTGTCTTACAGTTCTGTCCTGAGTAAGTCCAGGTTAGAACAGAAAGAAAATGAACATACACGTTTTTCAAAGCAGAAGCATTTCCCACTAGGATCTTTGGATGTTATGCCGTGCCATGCTATCGGAAAGCCTGGCGTAGCCGCGTCAGTCAGGCTGCCCAGCCTCACCACTGCTCCCAGCCTGGTCCTGTCCCCTCCCCACCACTGCGACCCCTTCCCTTGGCACCAAGCATCCCCAAACCATGCTGAAGACAATTTGTAAATGACCGTGATGACCCACCCTTAACCGCCCCCCCCCCCCGAATCTGATCTGTCAAAACCTCAACACCCTTGAACAAATTACAAAAAGAAACAAACAAACAAACAAACAAAAGTAAATGCTTTTAAAAGTTCAGTTTCCCATGAAGCTGGAGACCAGCTCTGCTTGTTCACGGCCCGGTCCTGCAGCGTGCTGTGCACTCCTTCTGTGCGTGCTCACCACTTCTTGGCTTCCTTAGGAATTAGGGACTTAAAGCCCTTTCGAAGAAGCATCCAACACCGTACAGGACTAGGCCCTTAGTGCATCAATCCCAGTGTTTTCTCCCATAGCTGTCACTATAGAAATATTATAGGACATATCCTGAAATGTCCGTCCTTGCTCTCTTGACTCTGCTGGAATGAGACCAATTTGCTCCAGCTGATTATCTGGGCCATTATTTATTATAAGTTTATGGTGACCAAATAAGGTTCTAGAACATCAAGGTCTTCAGCTGATAAAAATCAGTGTAACTTCCTTGGCCTGCAGAGTCACACCAATTTACATTTCTCCGTGGTGGGGAACACAAAAAGTGGACCAAATTCTAATTCTTTTCTCCTTTTTTCACTCTGACAAAATTCCTTCTGATGTTACTGTTTGCCCTTCTTGCATGGATGTCACTAAGACCCATTCAGGCTTAAATTTCTTAATCTTAAACTTAATTCAGGCTTATATTAAAAATGGGCAGCCACTTACCAAGATAAATCGCCTTTAAGCTGAAAAATAATTTTTGTAATAGTTCTAACCAACTGCATTGTACTATCTATCTAGCCCTCTTCATTCTACTGTCTCTCTATAAGCTAAAAACACCCACCCAAAAAACCCTTTTCTTCTACTCATCTGAGTCTGTAATTTTTAAAAGATATTCGAGTTAATTCATTATCATTGGATATATCTAAAACTCCTTTATCTGGAGGCAGCTGGGCTGTTGTGCAACTCCGCCTTCTGTATTTTGTTTCCTTTTATTTTTTAAGGAAGCTGCAGAACTCAGTCTCATCCCTCTATAGTATCTCTTTAATGCAGGTTTGTCAATAGCGTATAATCAAGATTAAAATCAATGCCGCCGCTTTTCGATCCTGTGGGAGTTCCTGTTCCTTCCCTCCTTCTGCTTCAAAGCCCGAGACATCGGGTTGCTGTTTGCTCCAACGTAGCAATGCCTGTTTGTTAAACTTTGAGGCAAGAAGTTCTCTATAAGCAGAAATATTAGTCTGCATTTCAAAATCTCCAAAGCAGATATTGATAGAAAAAGGGATTAGTTGCTCATCAGAAATAAGGCAACATTTTAGACTGATTTCCCTGACTCATTCTAACCTTCAGATCACCTTCAGGGTAACGTAGCAGGAGTACTCTCCATCTGCCTCTGATTATACACCAGAAGCAAACATTGCAAGAATATGTTTTAAATTAAAACAACGTGTTTTATTTCAGAAGGATGTCTGTACATGCTTGTAAATGCCTCTGTGAATGCAAACTTTTTCTCATTTAAATATCCTGATTTTTTAAGGCAATCAATATGTATTATGAAAACTATTGTATTGTATAAAATTCTGTAATATTCTACAAAACTTTGCATTGCTTGAATTTCAATATTAAATAAATAAGTCAAATGCTATCGCTGCTTGATTATAAAGCAACAATTTTTTTTGCGTACTGGGTAAATGGATTTAAAATAATCCATGCATCAAGGTATTTAATGAAAGGGAGTTCTATTACAAAGTTCAGTATGCCCCTCCTTACTTGCTGCTCAGCATCAGTCGCCTGTTTTCATAAGATTAAAAGGGTAATAAAAACTCCCCAGCACCTCTGTTAACCATACATTTTCTTCTAAAGTAAGTTTTCTCTATGTATAAAAACATCAGCTGTTCCCCCCTCGCAGTCTATACTTAAAAGGGAAAAAAGCAGGAATAAACCAGACCATAACATATCATTTTCCCTAAAAGGACACAAAATGCAATACCATAATAGACAGTAATTTTGTTTTGACTTCCAATTAAATCCAAAGTGATGCTTTTTGCCTATGGAGAAAACTTTTAGGAAAATTAACAGAATAGATTTAGAATCCATGATTGCTTCAATTATAATAAAACCTTTTCTCTCGGTTTATCATATGAAACTCCGGAGAGGTTAAACAGTGGATCTAACTGCCTCTGTTTGCAAATACAGCAGATCCCTCGGATAATTCTGACTTCTCTGGTGACTGCAGTGCTGCAGTCCTATGACAGCATCATATTAATGAGCCAGCAGAGGTACGGTGTTCCATGTGGTTGCAAAGTTTAACCCTGTCCCTCAGACTTCCCCAACTCTCCACAGCGAAGACACAGCAGCAGCAAACACAGGAACTGAGCGTGTCCCAGGTTAAAGGCATGACGGCAGTTTTTGAGAAGGATTTTGCCTGTTAACAAGATCGTCTGCTTAAAAACTCACAGACTGCTGAACACAGGCAGACCCTTTTCAGCATCTTTCTGAACGAGGAGTTAAAACCTCCCCGCCTCAACATCCCTGTGCTTGGCAATGGGAGCTGTGGCGGGGCTTTTTCTAGCACCAGCAGCTTGGGGTTTTTTTTTCTTTTTTTTTTTTTTCCTTTGCAGTTTATTAATCAATTGCCTGTGTAGCTGTAATCCATCCAAGAGGAGGTCAAAGTCTGGATGGTACCTAGTCACCGTAATACAACCCATGCAAAGTAATGGGCTATGTAAACATAATTTTGAACAAGGTTTCAAGGAAGGAGAATTTCTTTCTAAGCAAAGCACCAAGCGTTAGATTAAAATGGGAGGGTGGAAGGAAAAGAGGGGAAGAAAGGGAGGGAGAGAAGAATCGAGATCAAGGAATTTGGATGCCGGGGGGGTGTCTTTCAAACTCCTGTTTACCGCCCGGCTGCTCTAGCACTGCGGCGGCCGCATCCAGCACCCGCCCCCCGCGCAGATCCACCGTCCCCCCGCGCCGGGGAGGCGAAGCCTTTGCCGGGAGCGGTCCCTGCCGCAGAGCCAGCGACCCCCCCGGCCTCCCCGCTCTTGACCTTCAGATGTCAGACCCCGCTTGGGGAAAGGGGGGGTACGGAGGGGGTGTCTGTATTCGGGACCCCTCTGCCCCCGACTCACCCCCGCCACTGCGGGGCGGCCCCGCTGCTCCCCGCGCCCGCCGGGAGCTGACCGTGGTGCTGCAGCCGCCGGCGCCGCGCCCGCGGCCGCCCCCGCTCCCGCTCCCCCTCCCGGCCCCGAGCCCTACCCTGGTCCCGCTACCGGCCCTGGGCCCTACCCTGACCCCGGTACCGGGCCCGGGCCCGGGCCCTACCCTGCGGGCTCCGCCGGGCGCTGGTCCGCCGCCCCCGGCAGCGGCCCGGTGCCGGCACCGCTCTCCGCTCCGCCATGGCCGCTGCGGGAGGGGGGAGCTAAGAGGCGGGGTGGGGGGAGTGGGAGGGGGAGGAAAGAGAGAAAAGAGGGAAAGGAAAGAAAAGAAAGAGAAAAAGAAAGGGAAAAAATAAAGGGAAGAAAGGAAAAGGAAGGAAAAGGAAGGAAAAGGAAGGAAAAGAAAGGAAAAGGAAGGAAAAGAAAGGAAAAGAAAGAGGGTGATGGCCTAGGGAAGGAGGGAGAAGGGAGCAGGGGCAAGAGGAAAGGAGCAGCGGAAAGGGAAAGGGGGAGCAGGGGGGGGAAGAAGAGAATGGGGGGGCGGGGGCAAGGGGGAAGGGGATGGGAAATAGGGAAGGAGGAGCAGCGGGAAAGGGGAAGGGAGGGGGAGGGAGCGGGGGAAGCAAGGGGAAGGGGGAATGGGGAAGGGGCATCGCGGGGGGGGGGGGGGCGCGCAGGGGCTGGGGGGCCGGGCAAGGGGAGCAGGGTAGGGCGGGGAAGGGGGAGCCGGGGCAGGAGCGGGGGAGGCGGGGGGCGGAGCGGGGGAGGCGGGTCCGGGGCAGGGCCGGGGGGAGGACGCCCCCCGCACACGTGTGCGGGGCCGCCCCGCTGCCGCCCGGCCGGGCTATATAAAGGGCGGCGGCGGCCGGAGCATCGCCGCGCTGCCGCCCGCCACCCCCGAGTGCCCCACCATGAGCTACACCATGGAGCCCCTGGGCAACCCCTCGTACCGCCGGGTGACCGAGACCCGGGCCACCTACAGCCGGGCCAGCGCCTCCCCGTCCAGCGGCTTCCGCTCGCAGTCGTGGTCGCGGGGCTCGGGCAGCACCGTCTCCTCCTCCTACAAGCGCCCCAACCTGGGGGGGCCGCGGGCCGCCTACGGCTCCACGGTGCTGAGCTCGGCCGAGAGCCTGGACGTGAGCCAGTCCTCGCTGCTGAACGGGGCGGCCGAGCTGAAGCTGAGCCGCTCCAACGAGAAGGAGCAGCTGCAGGGGCTGAACGACCGCTTCGCCGGGTACATCGAGAAGGTGCATTACCTGGAGCAGCAGAACAAGGAGATCGAGGCGGAGCTGGCGGCTCTGCGGCAGAAACACGCCGGGCGGGCGCAGCTGGGCGATGCCTACGAGCAGGAGCTGCGGGAGCTGCGGGGGGCCCTGGAGCAGGTGAGCCACGAGAAGGCGCAGATCCAGCTGGATTCCGAGCACATCGAGGAGGACATCCAGCGCCTGCGGGAGCGCTTCGAGGATGAGGCGCGGCTGCGCGACGAGACGGAGGCCACCATCCGCGCCCTGCGCAAGGAGATGGAGGAGGCCTCGCTGATGCGGGCGGAGCTGGACAAGAAGGTGCAGTCGCTGCAGGACGAGGTGGCTTTCCTGCGGGGCAACCACGAGGAGGAGGTGGCCGAGCTGCTGGCGCAGCTCCAGGCGTCCCACGCCACCGTGGAGAGGAAGGACTACCTGAAGACCGACCTGACCACGGCGCTGAAGGAGATCCGCGCCCAGCTGGAGTGCCAGTCCGACCACAACATGCACCAGGCCGAGGAGTGGTTCAAGTGCCGCTACGCCAAGCTGACGGAGGCGGCCGAGCAGAACAAGGAGGCCATCCGCTCCGCCAAGGAGGAGATCGCCGAGTACCGCCGGCAGCTCCAGTCCAAGAGCATCGAGCTGGAGTCGGTGCGCGGCACCAAGGAGTCGCTGGAGCGGCAGCTCAGCGACATCGAGGAGCGCCACAACAACGACCTCACCACCTACCAGGTAGCGGGGAGGGGGCCCGGGCCTCGCCCGAGGCGGGGGAGGAGGCGGGGGGGCGGTGGCGGGGCCCGGGCAGCAGCTCGGCGGCGGGGGATGCCCGGGGGGGCGGGGGGAGGCGGGTGGGTCCCGCTCTGATCCCGGCACTGCTGCCCGGGGGACGAGTTTCTGAAAGTCCCTTTCGACAACTTTTTCCACTCCGTCTCTGCGCAAAGCTTGTGTCTGTGTCTCAGAGGTTTTTCTGTGTCTCTGTTGCAGGACACGATTCATCAGCTGGAGAACGAGCTTAGAGGAACAAAGTGGGAAATGGCACGTCACTTGAGGGAATACCAGGACCTCCTCAATGTCAAGATGGCCCTGGATATTGAAATTGCTGCATACAGGTACAGTAGGATCATTGCGGACATGTCTGGAATATTAATAGCACTGCAGATGCTGCTGGCTTGGGAAGCTTTATCAGAGATAAGAAATATCTGCATGCGGTGAACACAACTAAAATTGGGTCTCGACTAAATTATTGCAACCGTTTAAAAATCTACGCAGACCGCGGAGGGTTTGCAGTAAAACCCCAGAGGTCATTAGGGACCAGCTCTCTGGTAATCAGTGGCAAAGCTCCCAGCGAGCTCAGTGGGCACAGGACAGCATGACTCAGTGCAGTGGCTCCCCGGTGCCGCATTCTGCCCTTGTTTACAGAAGCAGAAGACAAGTTTATTTTTAATTCCTGTTTACTTTGCTTTGCATATGCCAAGCAAGCGGTGCTTGTCATTTGAATTCCCTTTTATCGCTTGAGAGAGACAGTGCACTTGCTTGATCATGGTTTCAAGCAGGGAGTGCTAATCTGCCTGTCACCAACACTTTTGCTTTTCTTGCTCAACTTTCCTTTAAAGGCATCCGCTCTAATCTGGAGCAGGAACACTGCTTGCTATTGCCATCACCTGGCAGGTTTTTTTAGTCTCCTTTGAATCACTTTAGAACTCTCATTGGAGAACTGCTGATTTTTCTGGGTCACAGGCTTAGATGAAAAACATGCATTTGAATATAACAGAAGTAGAAACAAAAAAACCATCTCCAGATCCGCTTAAATTCCTGAGGCTGTTCAGACAAACACACAGATACCCTAGGGTCTATAGCTGTTTGCTGCCAAAGTTAACTAACAGAAGTCTCTGAAGTATTCAGTTTTCATAGCCACACAAGAAAGGTGGATGCCCGAACTATTGAACTAGGACATAGGCTCCAATCAGCTTCGAATGTCTCACCCACAATATTTGGTTTGGGTCTGTTGGCTGTGTCCAATTCTCAGTTCGCCTAAGCCGTAATGCATCCTATCAAGTTAATCATTTTGCCGTACTTTGTGCCATACTAAAGTTTTTGCCGTTAAGGATGAATTTCAACTGATAAGCCAAAGGTGTTACCCTTGCCACATGCAAACCAAGCTAAAAGCTGTTTGCTGAATATGAATTTAGCAAAAAAGCTGATTCAAGGAAAGACGAACTGGGGCTGTGAGCGATGGATTATGCTGATGAGCTCTAGCGTATTCCACATATGAACTGATTTCATCCTGCTGACAGAGGGAAATAGTCTAATAGCTGTCCTTTATATTGGGTTTCTATGCTCATTTTTTTTTTTTCCTCCTCCTGATTCCCTTAGGAAGCTACTGGAGGGTGAAGAGACAAGATTCAGTGCCTTCTCTGGAAGCATTACTGGACCCATATTCACACACAGACAACCCACTGTCACAATAGCATCCACTAAAATTCAGAAAACAAAAATTGAACCACCAAAGCTGAAGGTCCAGCACAAGTTTGTAGAAGAAATCATTGAAGAGACAAAAGTAGAGGATGAGAAGTCTGAAATGGAAGATGCCCTAGCCGCTATTGCAGAAGAAATGGCAGCCAAGGCCCAGCAAGAAGAACAGGAGGAAGAAAAGGCAGAAGAAGCTGCAGAGGAAGAAGCTGTTGCCGAGAAGGCTGCTGCAGAACAAGCAGCTGCACCTGAGGAAGAAGAGAAGGAGGAAGAAGAAGCAGAGGAGGAAGAAGAAGCTGCAAAATCTGATGCAGCGGAAGAAGGAGGATCTGAAAAAGAAGAAATAGAGGAAAAGGAAGAAGGGGAGGAGGCTGAGGAAGAGGGAGAAGAAGCCGAGGCCAAGGGCAAAGCTGAAGAGGTAACAGCAAAGGTAGAAAAGGTCAAAACGCCTCCCTCAAAGTCCCCTCCTAAATCCCCCCCTAAATCCCCTGTAGCAGAGCCGGCCAAGGCTGTCCAGAAAGAAACAGCTGCAGAAGCAGGAAAGGAACAGAAGGTGGAGAAAGGTGGTGAGAAACCAGCCAAGGGGGAAGAGAAAGCAGCATCTCCGGAGAAGCCAGCAACACCAAAGGTAACCTCTCCAGACAAGGCAGCAACCCCGGAGAAGCCTGTGACACCAGAGAAGCCGGCAACCCCGGAGAAAGCCGCAACGCCGGAGAAGCCCCGCACCCCAGAAAAGCCAGTGACCCCAGAAAAGCCCCGCTCTCCAGAGAAGCCGGCAACTCCGGAGAAGCCCCGTTCTCCAGAGAAGCCAGCCTCCCCGGTCAAAGATGAAAAGGCTGTGGTGGAAGAGACCATCACTGTCACAAAGGTAACAAAAATTAGCGCAGAGGTAGAGAAGGAGGCCAGGAAAGAAGACATCGCAGTGAACGGTGAGGTGGAGGAGAAGAAGGAAGAGGAGGAATCCAAAGAGAAGGAAGTTGAGGAGGAAGACAAGGGAGTTGTCACCAATGGCCTAGATGTGAGCCCAAGTGATGACAAGGGTGAGAAAATTGTAGTTACCAAAAAAGCAGAGAAAATCACTGGTGAAGGTGGGGACAGTACAACCACATATATCACAAAGTCAGTGACAGTCACCCAGAAGGTAGAGGAACATGAAGAAAGCTTTGAGGAGAAACTAGTGTCCACTAAGAAAGTGGAGAAAGTTACTTCACATGCCGTAGTAAAAGAGGTTAAAGAGACCGAATAAAATAAATCATAGCTAAATTAAAAAAATTAAAGAGCTTGGGTTGGTGCAAAAGGTTAAGCCATATGACAGCTGCAAAATGCATGTGAGTGACGGCTTCAAAGCAGAACGGGTTCTCTCATGGAGGCTCCAGACACACAGTATTTTACTTTTTTGTGCAATATAGGGGAGGGGGGGAATGCATGCAGGCTCAAGATGTACTCCCTCCACAGAGCTTTGGGATCTAAAAAAAAAAAAAAAATTATACTAATAATAGTGCATGAGATGAAATGTGCAAAGGAAGCTTTTGAATTTCCTGAGCTGTTGGAGGGACATATCTGAGGAACGACTTAAGATGTATTATGCAAAGAACCAACTGAGCCAAAACCAAACAGAAAACAGTAATAGAATATTCATGAGAACCAGAACTCTCCTAGCCTTAAAAAAAAAGCTACTTATAAATAATTATGTTTACCTCACTGGTGCAATTAGGGTGGACTTTTGCTCATGGGAGAACCTAGTTGACATGCACAGTATGCAACCTTTTGTTGTTTGATGTAAAAGTCACAGCAGTTCTTGCTCAATAAAGGTCAATATTGAAAACATGACTTGTCTGGCGACTCTCTTTTTCCAACTCAAATCCTTCCCTGAAGTTTGTTCCCATTCAGGACAGAGCATCAGAGCTGCGTGGGTTGGAAGTTGCTTGAGGTTTTCCTTTCTCTTTGTTTCCTCATTTAGAAAATGAGTTTGAATTGGAAATGATGAACAAATTTGCTGTAACATAACACAAATACTTGAGCTGGTTTAAGCAGATACTCAAGAGTGGTATCCTATGCTTTCTAGAGTGAGGAGGAACCTCTTGAGCTCTGCTGCCTGGCCTCTGGGGCCTCAGAGGGGTTGCGATCGCTTTTGCTAAGAAGGGGAAGGTCTCTAAGCCACGTGCTGCTGACATTACTTACCTGAGCAATCCTCCTTGTGCTAAGTGTAAAAGCATTTAATTTTCCTCCCTGCACGCTAGTCTCAGCATGTAGGACTTAAAGGTGTGGCAATTTTCAGTTCATTCCTTGATTTTTTTCCTGTGAAGCCAGCCTGTCTGCGAGCCACAACTGGTCATGGTATCTGCTCTGACACTTGTCCATCACTTAAGCGTGCACAGACCCATTAAGTAATCTCAACCAAGACGCCATGTGTTCATCAAAATGGGGTAGTTTCGGATTATTTTTCCCCCCTCCTGCCCTAATTCTATGGGAATATCCTTATCGGTTCTCTGTCTCACTATGAGAACATCCTTATCGGTTCTCTGTCTCAAACGATCAACAGGCGCAATCTGCCTCTAAACACAAAATTCCAAAATTGAGATCAAATGAATTCCTGGAAAAAGGAACCTGTCCCAGAGTACTGAGTATCAAAAATATTCCTAACTTGGTTTTTCTTTTTTACGTATTTGTCCGTTCCAAAATAGCTGTAGCAATGAAACGCTTCCAGACTGACCTGAGGCCGGGTAGGGCTCAGATTATACCCAGTGTGACTGACAGATAAAACCAAACTAAAACATTTCTTCCATTTCCAATAAAAAGGCCTCCTAAGCGTTGGCCTGTGTCTACTGCTACGTGCAAGCTGGCTTTATTAAGAAGAAAGCCAATTGAAGGGTCCTCTAAAATCCCACTACGTGGAAAATAAATGGAGACAAAAGAAACAAAGGGAAAAAGAGGGGGGGCCCAACTCCAATTTGGGGAACTAATATTTCTTATTATGGGATTAATATTGTTTTTATTTCTATTACATTTCAAAGGGAAAACAAAGAACGCTGCTCCTGCATTTCCTACCATAACTAGCAAAGAAATGCAAATAATTTTTAAGGCTGGGTTCAGCACACGGACTGTCCTGAAATCTGTTGACTAATTGAGGCTCTGATCACATTCTCTGTGATTTGCACATGCCTTCCAATTCTTTACCCTATCAATAATTGAAGATCAAGTAGTTTTTAATTGAAAGGGTTCTGCATGTTCTTCACTGGAGAAATTGTAGAAAGTCCACAGCAGATAAGGCTTTCAAATAAATCCAACATAAGTCTTTATGTAGCAAAGTAATGAACGGTTCTCCTGCTGATATCAATAATGGGAATCTGTGCTCAACAGCTTGCTGGTTGAGCGACGTTTAATTAAAGCAGAGTTAGCAAATTAAATGGCAGCTTCTCTGTAGCAAGCTCATTTGTGAAAGTTGCATGTGTAGGTGACATAAAAATACCTCGACCTTTAGGAATAAGAAGTTAAGTAGCCCAGTCACGCTCACCTGTTTTCGGTAAGTGGTCGCACCATGTTCTGTTAAAATATGGAAATGCCCAATGGTTTGTGAGCAATGAAGCTGTTTTTCTCTTGGGTCTAATCAAAGTTTTCACGAGAACAATAACACTAAACCCAAAAACTAAACCAGAGACCAGTATTTAACATAAAACTTACTCTTTACATGCTTCCAAATAAGATCTAGAATCTGCTACCACCCCTCAGCATAAAAAGTCGGGCATCTTCAACGCCAACACCAAGAAGGGTCACCTTGTACAGTGAATTAAATATTGATGCCAGTAGGAAACTCAAGAACACCGTTAACTCCCCCTTTTCTGCCCCAATTATATTTCAGCCTTTAGTTATTACCCAGAAATACAATTTTTTTTTCTCTGCTCTAACACACAAAATAAATTTGTGAGTTTAGTCTATTTCCCACTGCAAATGTTTCCATCAAATCCTAAGAGAAATAAGCAACTGGTTAACACATTTCTAAATATTTATAAAACTATAAGAACTGATTAATATTTAATGTTGCCAAGAGGTTTTGTCTACTGACATCTGCAATCAAACAGTTTCAAAAGGAAGCGTCATTCCAGGGCAGAGATGCATAAATAGTATGTTATTTGCCTGTTCTGCACCAATTACTTCTTCAGACTGTGCATAACCAGTGAAGGGATTAATTACCTTCAGACACAGAAGTTCAGTGATCACCAAAAGGCTCCATGAAGGGAAAAACAATAATTAAAGGAAGTTACCGTGAAGATTTATGCATCTTATTTAAGGTAGACCATCAAGACCCCTGTGACTTCAGGACCTGGAGGGCTCTAAAACAGGATGTCTTTACCATAGTGGCTTGCAGAGGAGCTATGATTAAGAGATTTTCAGCATCCCAGAACTAAATTCCAGGTGGAAACAAAGTGGGAAGAGTTACAGAACACAAATAGGTTGCATTTGCCAGGGAGCTGAGTCAGGCACTAGAATTTTCTCCAGGCATCAGGGTCTGTGCTTTTCCCATTCCCATGTGAGCTTTCTTCCCTCTCTGTTCAGGATTAAACTACTCTTAACTAATCTAGGAAGGCAGCAAATGATGAATTGTCAATTATTCACCTACTAGAAGGTAAATTCCTAGAATCCGGATGTTATACCTGTACAAGTTTTCCTCTTGCTGAGTGGAAGGGGAGCGCGTGTGTACGTGTGTCTCAGGAAAGGCTTTGAGGACCTCCGTGGATTTGTCTTCCCTGTGCTGAGATCTCGGCCCCATCCAGACCCCGTCTGCCCAAACAGCAAGAGAAAATTCAGGGACAGACTCTCGGCTTTACTCACAGCCGCAACTTGGGTTAAAGTTTCTATCCTGTCTCCCTCTGCCTGCTTTTACTGCATTGCGTCAAAGCCAGCTCCTGGATTTTCAGTGGTAAAGCGAGTGTTGCCAGCAGGATCCCCACAACCCTGAGTGTCTCGGCACGCAAACGCACTCTTCATCCTCCTCCCAGCAGTTTACCTTAGCGGCAGGGCAGGACTGGGGGTAACAAACCAGGCTGGACAGTCACTGCAGCTTGTCACTCTCCGCAGCTCATCGCCACGGCTGTGACTCACACGTTTCCTGCGGAGTCGTGAAATCTCTCCTCTAGCTGCAATACATTAAAAATAACATAAGGAGTGGGGATCGGACTGAGATACGCTGCAAGGGGAAACGTCTTTGCTGGCGTATCTCTAAATGTGCTGGTTTGAGAGCATCCCCTGCAGCCTGGCTGCAAAGATGTGGAGAGCTGTATTGCTTCCCAAAGTGAAAGGGATACAAGGAACTGAATGAAGGATGAGTTTATCTGCAAAGAGAGACATGACAGAGGAAGCAAAATCAGGTATCGAAAAGTTAAAAGGAGCCCAGAGTGCTTGGAGAAAGGCAGGATGGGGCAGTGGCTTTAATATATGCCAATCAATTTAACAGTGCTTTGGCTTTAATGGCCGTGACGAGTTCTGATCTGGTGCTCAGCGTGTTCCTTGCTCCGTAGGAGCAGAACCTCTTTCCCAGCCGAAGCGCCACGCTAAGCGTTTTCTGGCGGGGCACTTCAGTGAATTTCCAAGTAGCATCTCTCAGGCTCGATATTCTGCGGCGTTGGAACGAGGGTATCACATACCCAAAGGAGCAGGTTTCCAACCAATTTGGCTTTTCAAGGCTTTTAAAAGCCCTGAGCAAACAGCGAGGTCGAGTCTCTTGCCCACGGTGCTGCAAGTGTCCCCCACCGCTCGCCACCGCTCTCCTGGAGCCGGAAAACAAAATCTGCTTTGTAAGAATAACTCTGCATAAAGACACATAGAAAAAATCTCCATGAAAAGCAGAAGGGAAACACAAAAAGAAAGACTTAAAAGAGATGTTGTTGAAGAAAATTATTTTACTTGTTTGCCTTCTGGTTCTCAAAAGCATCAAAACACCAAGAAAGAAGCGGGGGGGAATTAAGTATTTAGATACGGGAACTCCCTGTGCGGGAGTTACTGGAATTATTAGCTATGCACACAAGCTCTGTTCCCTAACTGGTTTTACCAAATCTTCTTTTTCTTTCTTCTGTCATTTTTCCTGGTAAAATGGAAGGAACGTTAAGTTCTTACCTCATCCATCATTTTCTTCTTCATAACTGTTTCAATGCTGGAAAGGGAGATGCTTTTGGAACACCCCTAAAATTCATATAAAAAGACACTTCCTTTCTCTCTGAACGTAGCCATTGAGTAGAGCCAATGCAAATCAACTCATACCCATGAAGTCAGTGTACAAAATTAAAAGTTACCCCAAAATCCTATGCAAAAAAAAAAATCCATCTAGCTAAATGTCACTGTGAAAGGTTTCAGTGCAGCCGTGGCACGCCTGTTTTAATGTGGGCTTCCATAGGTTTAATTTATTTAAAATGGTTTAATTTGCAGCATTAGCCTAGTACTTGCCCTTGGCACAAGGTTTAACTATATGCATCAACTTCAGCTAATTAAAAATAAATAGGCCCAGACTACAGGACATTGCCATTGCTTTCGGAATGGTCAGGCTTCGCTGCTTTTTGTGCCTGATCACACAGTGGATTTTTGCCTGGCTCATACTCAAAATTTTAAAAGGCCCTGCTGACCACTCAGTGGAGGATGAGACTTAGGATAGCACCTGCGGAAGGCAGCTCACCTTCAAGCAGCAGCAAGGAAACACCCCATCCCCCCACATTGTCCTTCTCTTAACATCTCACCACAGCTTTTTCCTTTTTTTTTTTTTTTTTAAAAAAAAAAAAACCAACACAAAACCAAAACACTCCAAGCCTCAGCTACATCTGTAGTCACTCTTCCCTTTCATCCCTGAGTTGTCAGGCACTGAACAATTTCATACCAACGTTTGACACCCATGTTTACATTTTGCTTCTGTATTGGTTTGCTAGAATTTTTTTTTTCCAAAAGGGAGCTTGTGCGTGTACAACGGCCCAGTGAGACCCACCACAAAGCTAACAGCACACTCTCACACCAGTGTATTTTACCATTGTAAGTGAAATTTTACAGCTCCATCAAGAAATTGTCTCTACCTATTATTCCCCCAGGCGTATCAGCTAGAGATAGAAACCAGTATCCCGTACCCTGTGACACAGGCTTGAGACAAGTGCGACACAGCCCTTTATCAACCTTTTAAGTGCATTAGTGACACGACACACACAAGGAATCTGTGTAAGCATTTCTGTAACTTTATTGACTAGCTTTATTGCACATACTTATTGAAGCCTCCATTATTGTACCCACCCAAGGTTTCCATAATTATTTTAAATGCAAGTTAAAGACAACTTTCATTCCCATGACTTATTTTTTTTTTTTCCCCCTTTTTAAATTTTAAGGTTCTGAATCACCCAAGAAAGACATAACCCCTGAATTCATACGTGTAGACCATGCGGCATTCAGGGAGCAAGCCAGTGGGTGCTCTGCAAGCATACTGATACTCTGCACAGAGAGAAACATCATAGATCATGAACTTTAAACCTCAGTGGTCACTGAATTAAATATGTGAGACTGCAATTTTAGCTGAGTCAATCATCATTTATTCTGTTGACCTGATGAGAAAGCTATACTGCCTAAAGATCAAGCCTTCTTCTTCACTTCACTCTCTTCCTTTCCTGCTGCTTCTTTCTCTTCCTTCTCCTCCTCACCAGTTTCCTCAGCAGTTTCCTGAGACTCCTCTCCTTCTTCAGCTGCTGTTTCTTCCCCTTCTCCTTCCTCTTCCTCTCCCTCTTTGGCTTCTTCAGACTCTTCCTTAGCACCTTTGAGAAACAAAAAGAAACATTTCACATCCTATGTACTCTTCCTAATCCAAATTTAACAGGACCCAGCACACCTGCATCCTTCAAGCCCAGACATTTGGACGGCAGCCAGCCAAACTGGATGGGGCTGGCAAATGATTTTGCATGGAATGGCAAATGATTTTGCATGGAAGCAGGGACATTTATCTAGGATTGCCGAGGGAAACGAACAAAACTACGTGACCAACTTATCCTAGATTTCAGAGGGAGTGAAGCACTTTATAGGTTCTTTTCAAAATCATGGCCTTGAAAAATAGTACTGTGGACTCATTGCTTTAAGCCTTATCCAAAGACTTGAGTTCAAAAAGGAATGTTGCCATTGCCCTCCCATTGGCTCTTCAACTATCATTTCATTATAATTAATCTTTACATTAGCAAGCTCCTAGTTCAGTGGTAGTGAATGCATTTTGGATATGTTTAGGTTAAATCTTTCAGATCTATGCAATTGAAGTTGGAAAAGCAACTCTTGGTAACATTCCTTTTACATTTTCTTTAAAATGAGTTTGGTAAATAATTTATGGGACAGCAAGGAAGTGGCCTATATTTTGGCTGAACAAAAAACTACCCCGACCTCAGGCAATAGATACTGCTATCTGCTGAACCCAACAGTGACACCCACAGACATCAGCTGATGTTCCTGTTATCACAGGCTACTCTCTGGGAATTTGTATTTAGCTCAGGATGTCCTTGTTCCCTGTTTTTGAGGATGTCTATAATAGCTAAGTGCCGCTTGATATGACATTACACCCAGCTAAAGTATTATCATTCTGCTTTTGGAAACCCGAATGGAAAAACATCCAGTGATTTTCAAGGGAGTATAATCAGTCCTATAATCTGCCTGATATTGAACGGTTACCTTATCTTCCACCCAATATTCAGGCTTTCCTGCTTAAACGCTGTGGGCTTAATCCCATGCTCCTTTGCTCATGTAAGCAGACATGGGAAAGGTCTAATGATTAGATCTAGTCATCAGGATTTCTGGGTTTTACCCCACATGAGCAGGGTGAAGCATGAAAGAGAGGGATTTGAAAGTAACTAGAAGTACCTTCCTCCTCTTCTTCAGCCTCTTCACCTCCCGCTTCTTCCTCACCTTCCTCCTTCTCCTCCTCCTCCTCACCTTCTTCTGCAGGGGCTGCCTTGGCTTCTCCCACTTTAGCAGCCTCAACTGTTTCCTCTATTTCAATCTGTTCTTCCTGGACGTGACTGGAGTAGTACGTGGGGAAGGAACGGGTTGTCATCAAGTAGGAGCTGGACTGGAGACCACTGTAGGCAGACCTGCCAAAAGTCGGGGCAGTCTGGGTGTAGCCACTGGTGATGCTTCCAACACTAGTGAAACTCAGTCGGGTCTCTTCACCTTCCAGCAGCTTCCTAGCGGAAAAAAAAAGCAAAGAGAAATGACTTTGTTATACTGCAACAGTATTCAGCAGATTCAGCTACAGACCAAGATACTGGGATGCTTTGAGCAGCACAAGCCCTACAGACTGCATACTTCTGAGTGCAAAAACTCATGATGAATAACTACACGGCAATGCTACCCTATTTCCTCGGAATGAAGTTTCAGAGGTGTGCATTACTGGTGAATTAATACTTTCCCTTGTTAGGAGAAATAATGGGGAAAAACCCTCTAGGATTATGTTCCTATAGCAGGTGAAGCCAGAGGTGTATTTTGGGTTGCAGATAACAATGCAGATGTAACAATTTGATGTTACATTTAGCTATTAGATGAGGTTTGTAGCCACTTACTCAGTATTCCCCCTTGTGGCATTCATAGAAACTCTCTTTCGACATTTACAAATTCTGACAGTATCTGGGACAAAACATTAAACAGCTATTTAGCAGCAATTCTGCTGTAAAAATATTTACTTTCCAGGAGATTGCTTCTGTGAGTTAGAAACAAGGTCTGTTCTTAAAAGCATGTAAGGGATTTCCAATTTTGAGAACACAGCCGTCTGTATTATGAAGTTCCACTGACACAAAATCTCTTTAACTACAGAACAGGTATTTTTACCTGGGAAGAGAGAACTGAGATCATATTGCTGAGCAGAGAGCTCTGTATGCGTACACATACATACCATTATATTCACAGAGGTTTGCTACACACAGAAGATTTTGCTTAAAGCAAATATTTTACCTCAAAAGCACTGCTTCTTCCAATAGAAAGACAATGGAGGAGACCTGATTAAACTCTGACATCTATCTATGAAAACTTCTGCTGGAGGAATGACAAAGAAAATGAATTCTCTTGAAGAGAGAATAGGAACCTGATCCGAGTTCTGACTTACTGAAACATTCCCCCCATCATACCTATATGCTGCAATTTCGATGTCCAGGGCCATCTTCACATTGAGCAGATCTTGATATTCCTTCAAGTACCGAGCCATTTCGCTCTTTGTGGTTCTCAGCTCATTCTCCAATTTGTTGATTGTATCCTGTTGGAAGGAACAATATTGGCAGCGTAAAATTCTTAATTCTCCCATGTCTAGATATAATACCTTGCAAGGAATTTCTCCAATCCTAATATCTTAATCTTGCTCTAGCAGAAGAAAAAACCGAACAGCTCCAATTCCACCCTCAGCCAAAAAGACACCATTTACCAAATCCCACCTTCCCTGGCAGGGTTTTCCCACCCCGTGTCTACACCTTATTATTCCATCCCTACTTAATGTTTCCCAACCCTATGTCTACACTGTATTATTCCATCCCTACTTAAGAGCCTCATTTTCTGCTACCCATGCATGAGGTTTGTTTTGCTTCTGGCTTCTATGTGCTTTTTCTATTTTTAGCTTAAGTCTGTCTTTTATATGATGATATAGTTAAGGATTGACCGGTGTATCGATAAACGCTGTGTCATGTCTTATAGCTCTGTGGCACTTCGCATGATGATTTTATGATACCTTATCGTTCAGCTATGCAGCATAGCTGGGGAACGTGCGAGCTAGCAGCAATGTCCCCCCCTTTCCAGGTGCCCCCCCCGGCCCCCCCGCACCTGCAGGGCGGAGATGTCAGCGCTCTGCTTTTCCTCCAGCTCCTGCAGCTGCTTCTCCAGCGCCTCGTTCATCCCGCGGGTGGCCTCGATCTCCAGCGTCTTGGCCTTCAGCAGCCGGCGGCTCTCGGAGACCTCGTCCTTGGCGGCGCGGACGGCGTCGGTGTTCTTGGCAGCGCTCTCGCTGAGGACGGTGAAGCGGCTGCGGAACCACTCCTCGGCGTTCTGCATGTTGCGGGCCGCCAGCTTCTCGTACTGGGCGCGGATGTCGCGCAGGGCGGCGGAGAGGTCGGGCTTGGCCGACACGTCCATCTCCACCGAGAGGTGCGCGTACTGGATCTGCGCCTGCAGCTCGGCCAGCTCCTCCTCATGCACCTTCTTGAGGAAGGCCAGCTCGTCCAGCAGGCTGTCCACCCGCTTCTCCAGCTCCGCCCGCGCCAGCGCCGCCTCGTCCGCGCCCTTCCGCACCTCCAGCAGCCGGGCCTCCGCGTCCTCCCGGCTCAGCACCTCCTCCTCGTAGCGGGCCTGCAGCCCCCGCAGCGTCTCCTCCAGGCTCTCCCGCTCGCCCTGCAGCGCCTGCTTCTCGCTCGTCGCCTCCTCGGCCGCCAGCCGCAGCTCGCGGATCTCCTGCTCGTAGAGGGCGCGGAAGCGGGAGGGCTCAGCGTGCTTCTGCCGCAGCACCAGCAGCTCAGCTTCCAGCACCTTGTTCTGCTGCTCCAGCTCATGCACCCGCTCGATGAAGCAGGCGAAGCGGTCGTTGAGGTCCTGAAGCTGCGCCCGCTCCTGGCTGCGGATGGACTTGAGGTCGTTGCTGATGGCGGCCACCTGGCTGAGGTCCAGGCTGTCCACCGAGTGCAGGAGGGAGCCCGAGGCGCTGGAGGTGGCATAGCTGCGCCGCACCGACACGGAGGAGACGGGGGCTGACAGGCTGGAGTATGCCGAGCGCCCCGAGCTGTAGCCGCCGCTGCTCCGCATCGTCGAGACGTGGATGCGCGGGCTCTCGGCGTACCGCCGCTTGTAGGAGGGGAAGAACGGGTCGTAGCCGTACGAGCTCATGGCTGCGTTGCGGGGGGCCAGCGACTGCTCTGCGGACCGGCGTTGCCCGACCGCCCCTATTTATGGGCGGGGAGGGCGGGCGGGCGCAGCCGCCGGGCGGGGCTGTGCCGGGCTGAGGCGAGGCGGGGCGGGGCGGGGCGGAGCGCTAGCGCCGTGCTGAGGTACGGACCGCGCCGCGCTGCATCGCGGGCTCGGGGGGCTGCGGCAGGGCGGGCTGGTGCTCCGTGTCAGCCCGCTGTGGCACGGCCCTGCTGGGCCCAACTCCGACCCGCCTCACACCGACTTCGCCTCAGGCCCATCGGGGCCGCCTTGAGGCCTCCCTCGGGTCCCCCTTGGGCCTATTTGCGGCCCCTTCGGGCCTACCTTAGGCCCACTTCGCCTCAGGCCTAGCTGCTGCCCCCGCCCCAACCTGCACAGCGTCCTTCTTAACACAGGAAATTCCATCTCAACATGAGGAACATCTTTACTTTGAGGGTGTCAGAGCACTGGAACAGGCAGCCCAGAGAGGCTGTGGAGTCTTCTTCTCCGGAGATAACTGAAAACCTGTCTGGACCCGTTCCTGTGCAACCCGCTCCAGGTGAACCTGCTTTGGCAGGGGGGTTGGACTAGGTGATTTCCAAAGGTCCCCTCCAACCCTGACCGTTCTGTGATTCTTCTCCCATTCTCTATAACCTGCCCTGGCAGAAACCCTGGGGAGGTTGTTACAAACCCCATATTGTGGTTGGGGCCTTAGTGAGGCTGGGGTGCAGCCCTCACCGCACCTCAAAACACCCAGAGTGTATATGTGAATAGCATGTGAATAGTGTTTTTTTTCCTTCAGTTCGCAGTTTTCTCAAGGTGTCTGCTCATCAAGTTCCTGCTGTCCTCACCGTGTCCTTTGTTGCAAGTGGTTCCTAATACCCAGGTAATTACATGAATGAAGAAACAAATACGGGGCGTGGTTCATAGTCCTAGCAGAATACATTAATATTTAGTTATCTATCTTTGCTTCCTCTGTTCCTTGAAATTCTCTGGAGGCAAGTCTGTCTGAGACTTGGACCACAGGGACTGAATATTTATCCTTGCCTAATCTGGCTAATACAGAGACTAAAACTGGATGGCTGAATTGCAGCTACCTCTGACCCAGATTATTAGCCACTGGTTGATTAAAACAAAGGCAGTATTTATGCAGTAGAGATTTATCAGAAGTAATCTAGGAATATACTGAGCACAGACTTCATTGGATGCTCAAAAAGACAATAGTCATTTGTCTCCCTGAGTCAGAAGGGCATCTTTAGTACAAAACAAACTCTTTAAAGTTTTCTTGAGGAAGGAGTAAACGTAGGCGTGGGCTGGGGGACATTTATTAAGAGAGACACACCACAAAAATGCCTGGTTGCTTCTTAAAGAAAGGGGAAAGACTTAGTAATATACACAAATTAGTTGCTATGCCTGTCGCTAATTGCAATGGTACTTAAGTATTTCTGGCACAAAGATATGTTTGCTTAATACCAGTCATCTACTAAAGGTAGAGCAGGGTTGATTTAATCATGTTTCCTACTGTCTTCTAGTGATCTCAAATAGAACATTACCAGTTGTGTAGTATTATTTCCATAGGCTTCAGGGTACTTGAATATGAGGGATATTCAGCTGTGAAGGGCAATGGGCTATCAGAGGTCTCTCTTTATCTGAGCTCATGCTAGATGGAATGAACTGTACTAAGAGCTAGTAAAGGCTTATGCATCACTATATCACAATAGAGCTGATGAGATACTTTATTTTGCAAACCTGAAGTGTCCCCATAAAGATCAATGGAACTGCTCTCAACTTACAAGCACCACAAGTGAGCCTTCTACTAAAATTTTTAATCAAAATTTGTGATTTATATTTTGGTAGGAGTTGCATTCATGCATGTTAGAACAGTTATCCATTATTCAGACACTGAATATGCAAAGCAGAGCAGCACAGGTATAGCTTTATCCTAATACATTTTAGCTTTAACAGAGATTAGGTTGACTTTTGTTCAAAAGAGGTAGTTTGTGTAGTTTGCAGAGCACCTAGGGAAGAAATAAGCAATACAGACGTTATAGCAGATGGAAAGATTCACAGCAGGCTTGGTCAGAGATTCAGTGAGCTTCTAAACACAAATTGTTATGGGATACTTAACTAATGCAAACTGGCATACCTTGTTTCATGCCAATGGATTTATGTTAATCTTCCCTACGTTCAATTTGAGCATAAGATTTAATCATCAATGGTATCAGTAATTATGCCACGTATTAATAAAGTAATATATCTCAGCTTCTAAAGTAACTCCCCTTCATATCCCAGGAAAATAAGCTTTGTAATTCTAGCTTGTTAATATTCTTTCTTATAATTTTTTAGAGAGGGAAAACGAGTGGAAAACCCCTTCCTCTCTGCCAGCAGTGCGTGCCAGGAGGATAGGAAGCGTGTCTGCAGACAGCCCTGTAGTGTTGAGTTTCAGTGTGACTCAGAGGTAAGGATGAAGCTTTGTTCCTATAAGGAAAAGAACACCAATACTGGACGCATCCTACTTTAGAAACTTGTATTTCTAGGAACAGGGTAGTGCCGACTCCGATTTCCCTATTCCCTTTGTCTCCCTTTTCTTGCTTTTTGCCGTAATGCAAGGTATAATCTTGCCCCTTGATATATTATTATTAGAAAATCATTGAAGTGGTAGTCAACAGAAGAACAGGATAAAGACTGGCTTCCAGCTACGCTGAAATGGTCCGTGCCATTTGTCTCATCTTTATTTAAGACCATGTTGAAAAAAAGCAGTCACTAGAGATGAGCTTAGTCACCCAGCAGCTTAGCATTATGTCCCCTTCCGTCTGCTGAAGCTAAAGCTGCTCTCCTGCTGTTTTAGTTAGGTGTGAGTCTCATGATTCATCTAATGTAAACTTCAGGGAGAAGAATCCCAAGTCCAGGTTCTCCCCTTGAAAACCTCCCCTAGGTTGGCTGACCTAAATCATGAATTATCATGATGAATGACGCAGAAATAATAGTAGTGACATGCTAAAATGGCAGCTGGGCAGTCACATACTACTGCATAAGCAAAGCAAGCAACTCCATGACAATTCATTCCGGTTCATAAGTTTCCCTCTGCTACTTACTGTGTAATTAACATGTACTCAGTCTAGGAATGGCATTTCCCCAAGGAAGAGTTTAGGTCTAAGCCTTGTGCTAGGGCCTCATTGAGCACCAAGAAGTTACTTGAATGCAACCAGAGTCAGTGAAATTTCCCTATGCTGCAAGACACTCGGGCCTTGAAGCCTAGTGGGGTTTGCCTTTTGACTTTATTTTTTTAACTTTTTTTAATCAAAGAACGGTTTCCCCAGCAGAAAATGTTAACAGGTACGTTTGCGGTTGAGGTGGATGGCAGAATGAAGTCCGCATTGTCTGCGCCTGGTCTTTTTTCTGAAGCATAAAAAGGGCTGTGCCTGTTTGGTTTGAATTTGCACAGAAATTGTGCAGAGCAGTGAAAAGCAAAAGCATTGTTTGTACTTTTTATTGTTTCTACTTCATGGAGGCACAGGTCTGAGAGAGTGGGGTATCGGATACTCCCACAGCTGAAAATGTTACATAGCTCTGATGTGCTGTGCAACATCATTTTTTTTATACAATATATAAAATGAGATGGTAAGAGCTGATCTATGCATGGTACCTATACTCACAAAACAGGCAGCCGAGAAATGCTATACATAGTAAAGTATGATTAAGCAATTTCCTTTCGCAGTGTTCTGTAACTGTTAATAACTTTGCTTCAAATTCAAAAATCAACATAGTGGCATTCAGTGGCACCATGTTTTTATGGATTCATTGATTTTTATTGATAAGATTGATCAGAGCAGTTGTGAAGGAGAAAGGGGAGAGCTGGAACAGGTCTGTTGTAGCAGTCAATGCTTTGTGCCAGTAGTTAGTGCTATGGGAATGCAGCAAAGCGTGCCTACGGCTGAGCTGTCCCTACAGGTCCTTTTATTGATCTTACCACAGAGAGTTGTCTTGCAAAAACTGATAAAGAGAAGTATCATTGAAGGCCCTGGGAACTGCATCTGAGAAAAGTCTGGTTAAGGCTTTTGGACTTGCCCTACAATGGTTTCTCTCCTTATAGTTACTTCTTTCTTTAAAACTTCTAGGAGGGGGGGAAACCTTGATGAAAATTCTTTAGAGTTTATTCTCATGTGTGCTAGAATTTCTACATCTGTCTGGGCTGCTTTTAAATTTTGACCCTATGCTGAACACACTTGAAAATTGCTGTTGTATGTCACTAATGCTCTACCTATCGGGGGAATATTTTGAAAGTCACAAGCAGGAGTAACGGGTCCTCTTTTCTTTCCCTTGTCCTGAAGTTAGGAACCCAGATCTTAATGTATACGTCTAAAATTATATCAAAATCTCTGAATGAGTTTAACTGAAATGTGCAAATGAAAATACTCTGTTATACTTAGATTGTCTTGATCCTGCTGCATTTTTCTGGTAGGAATTGGAATGAATCCTACGTTTTAGGAAGATTTTAATCCTTTCTATATTCCAATCATCACATTTAATATGAGACAACACTAACACGAATTGTCAAAGCCCATGCAGAATTTTGTCTGCAAGGACTGAAATACAGTATCTGTAAGACACAGAAAAAATGCTAATAAGTATTAAATTTATGTCTTTTGAACAGCTATTTGCTTTGTTTGTTCCATATATAGCAAGTGCCTGAGCAGCCTTCATTATTTTATTATCGCTTATATCAATTCTGTGTTGCTGTGCACAGTAACATTAATTTTCTCCCTTTGAGTTTGTTCTGTTGCTTGATTACAAGAGCTAGAGGAAACAGCCAGCCACTTCTTTCATCTGAGCTCTATCAATGAGTGCTTAATTAGAAGATTCATTAGCTTTGTTTACTCTTTGGATCAGGACTCCAAACTGGGTCACAAAATCTGATGGCAGATTCCTCCTTGCAGTTTCAAGGGTTAGTTTGTAACTCCCAGAATCAATTAAATTAGATGTTCTGCTTTTGTTTGATTCCAGCCATTAAACATAAACAAAAAGGTTCTCGGACAAAGAAGATAAAACTCCCCTACCTTGCCAGCTGCAGAGCAATGTACATGGTTTGAAAAAGCCCACTCGGCCCATTTTGAAGGAGATCATTTACTCATCTGCAAAGTCTCATTGCTTTGAATAGGTCTCCTGCCAATGTGAGAAGTGGTTAGACTCAAGAGACCGAGGGCCACATCAGGAGCTTGTTGTAAGTTGGCACTGGGCTGTAGGCTTCACTGATCTCCTGCTGCTTAAGGCTACCTGACGGTCTAAGCTTCATCTTCTCCAGTTGTCTCCTTGTGAGTGATCTTACCTGTCTTAAAGCTGTCACCTGAAAAGTGGTATTTTATGATGCCATAAAATACAAAAGAATAATTGAGACGGTTCTCAGCTGAATCAATTTCTGATGAATTGCAACAGAGATTGCTTTTTCCGCCCCTCACATGGTTTGCTGAGTTATAGAACACAATTCTTATTCTGCATTCATCAGTATTAACCCATCAGTCTTAATGGTTGTAACATCCAGTTTACACTGGATTGTGCAAGATTGGAATCAGTCAGTTGGACCTTATGGTACATCATAGAGCAACTGATAGGCATATTATGTAGGTATCCCCCAGCAGCAACATGCCGGAGTTGGAAGAAAGTGGTAGAATCAATGTCTGTCTCTTTACCTTACTGACATTTGTAACATCTAGCATCTTTTTTTTCCCCTTCCAGTGGCTTATCTAAGTCACCCCTTATATATTTTATTTTTGTCTTGGAAACCTTTTTCACCACATTAAAATATTCTTCACAATGTGATTGTAATAGTTTTCAGTCTTCAGTGTTTCTGAATTACTGTTCTTAGCTGATTCCTTCTCAAAATAATGTTAAATTGAAGTGAATGCAGTTGTTTCAGCTGACTGAAAGCAGAGTGCTCTGCCTACATATCTAGTATATACCAAGCCTAATGATTCAAATGGAATTTTCACATGTCTCTAAATGCCCAATTCACATTGAATCCCAAAGGAATTTGGACGTACAACTCCTTCAAACTCCTTTGAAAAATTACAGCTTATTACAATTGTTTTTGCAGAAAAAGCTGAGTTGCATGCCTTGTGTCTGCATGTGTCTTTACCTGTAGGGGGAGCTGAATATGTATGCCTACAAACCTTCATTTCCCTGTGCCATTATATGCAGGTATTTTCTGCTTGTGGTCTGTACTCATGCATGTGAAGCAATGGACTCAGTTAAAGACTTGAGATGTTCTCATCAGTAGGGTGAACTACCTGAACGTTAAGGTACAAAGACAAGGTGAATCCTAAGTGTTGGTGTGCCCCAAAGAGTTGCTCTGGGAAACCAGCTCTATGATTACTGCAAAGTTTTAAATGCTCAGTGAAAATAATTATGTGTATGTCATTTTGTTTGAGGGGTGTCGGCTGTAAGAACATGTGTTTGAGCAACTGTAGATGATAATAATAGAAGAAATTTAATATCCTTCATATTTTTCAAGTTGAATATTCATATTGGCAGCAATATCCAGAGGCAAGTAGTGTGACTATTTCTGCTGACCACATATTGGCTGCGCCAGCTGAAGTTAGTTCTGTTGGTGATACAGTGGGTAGAAGAGAGGAGACTGCATTTAAAATATTGTTGAGAGCATATGAAAGGCTCATAATGCAGTCAGAGACTCTATTTCCTTCCAAAAATCTTCCAGTATGGATGACAATAAAGATAAAATGTGGGTCAAAAGAGTACTTATTTGTGGACTGATGCACAATTAAAAGGCAGAGAGATCTTGTATCTGTGGTCTGCAGGGAACGTAAGCATAGTCTGAATTCCTGATTACCAGGATATGTTCTTCCTTTGATCGCAGAATCTGGATAAACGATTGCAGAATACTTTCCCTATAACTCAATTATTCTTTAAACCTTTGAGAGATCTTTCTCCTTGCTGCATATGCAGCAGTAAAATTTATGTGGGGTGTACCCAAAGCCACCTCTACCTTTTAGTATGTGCATAATCTTCCCCCTACGCACATGTGCAAGCATTTCTTAGCAAGATACAAGCATCCCATTATTTAATAGGCTGGCATGTACTGCTGACCATAAAACACAGAAGGAAAGTGAGCAATAAAACTGTCTGACTGTTGTACTGCAGTGTGTTGACTGGTTAAGTTTCACAGCAGCGAGCTGAAGTTGCTCAGCTCTGCAGTATATGAATAAAAATTACTAAACTTCTGCAGCCAGTGCACCTCACTTCCTACATCGGATCTTCTTGCATGCATCAGATTCTGGGCATTACATTTGGTTATTAAGGATGATAGTCGAGGATTTATGCATATGTGAGAGAGAATATGAAATGCAGCCCATTACTCCGGCTTTACGCTAATGTAACTTAATTGAAACATTTGCAGAGGTCTGCAGGGGTTTAATCTCTGGCACTACTCCTCCTAGAGAGAAAATGGCTTTGCACCACTCTTAAGGCATAGATTAAATTATACAGCCTGATTGAGAGGCTCTCATGGCATGTGTTAGCTGTGAAAATTCAGGTGTTTTCTCTGTACTACTAATAAGGGCAGATAAAAAGTTGCCATTTTGTCTTTTTATTTGTGCCATTTTTTGAGGGAAATAGAAATGTTTCACTTCCATTAAAACTGCAGTTGGATTTTTTCTCTTTTTTTTTTTTTGGTCTTTTTTGAGTGTGGGGGAGTGAAAAGGGAATTGCTCAAAACTTGAACCCTGAAACTTTGAGTCATGGGCCAATCTTGTGGTTTTTCATTGCTGAATAATAAGAAGATTTAATTTTTCAGGGTTTGGAGTTTTGACAAGCTCCAGCTTTTGTCTTATGTTACTACATCTGCACAGCTATAATGTCGCCTTCTATGATTATGAAGCCTAAAATATAGTTAGTCCCATAGTGTGGGAGAGTCAGCTCAGCCTGGGAACAGTCTCTGTTTTGCTGTCAGTAGCAAGAGCATGATGCGTGTTTCAGGGAGCCCTGAGCAGGTACTAAGCAATGCCTTTGGGCATTCTGTGATCCTGACGACAGAAGGCAAGGCTTGGTTAGATCAGGATCTAGCATACTCACTCGTTTAAATTTTCTGCTGTCCTGATGCTAAGCTCTTGGCCCTTGCTGTGACTAGTGTCTAAAAACGTCAATGGTGAGCCTAATTTAGCTGTTCCAGACATTTTGTTTTTATCTCCTATGCATTTGCAAAATGTTTACATGAATAAATCTTTACTGATTCTTTTCAGTTGGCTTAATCATCATAATCATATTTTTCTTGTATGTTAAATGAACATTCATTAAGTCTTTTCACAATTTTACCCTCTGTCTAATTCTGTTCCCAGGGTATGTTCCCTCTATACTTAACTGATGCCAATAGGAGTTTGGAGCCTATGTTTTTCTGGAGATCTGGACCTTAAGGACTTTCAGTTTTAGTATTTTCAGCACTTGCATTATCACTATCTTAGACCCTTTAAAAGCCCTCAGGTTAGTAAACTTGCAGCATGAATTTGGCTTTTGTATGAGAAGTGTATTCTTGAAATAACAACTTCAGAAGCACTTAGCCTCTGTAACTAGCCAGTCTCAGTCTGTTTATTTGGCGTTGCCAAAAGCTACTCAGTCATTTGTTTTGTTTTAGTTACTCTAAAATCTCAAAGGGGTGTTGCAGATGGTTGTAAGCGTTACCTTCTAAGTGACCGTCTGCTTCCTCTCTGACAGCAGAAATGGTGATGTGCACTTACACTGGCCCCAGTAATTAACCAGGAGGGGTGGGGGAGATTATTTGGTTTACCTAACTGGTCCATTGCGATTGGAATGAAGTTCCTGCAGCATCTGAGAAGCGCAGCTTCTAAGCCTCCACAGTAAAAAAATAAAGAGATAAATCTTCAATGGTCTGCTGATTCACAAACATGGCCATCAGAACTGACTAGAAATAGTATTAACTTTGCTTTTCAAGGAGAATAACCTGGTCATTTATTATGAGGTAGGGTAAAGCACTTGAGATGATGCTGTAGAGAATAGCTCTGAGTAGACAGGGGATTAGGAAAGATGAGGTAGGCAGATATATCCTTTTATCTCTCATTTTTCTGCTTCTGCTGATGGAATCCATAAGAGGATGTTTGTGAACTATAATAAGCATATTTCAAATACTGAAGCCAAACATGAAAGGTCATGTTTCACTGTTCAATACAGCAGCGTGCAGTACAGAATAACAGAGCTGGGCAGCAGCGTAAAAACTATTTGCAGTGAAGAGTTTTATGGGTGGATTCTTACAGCCTCCTGGTTTGTGCCTGGCTGCAGATGGGATGACCTTTGGGAAAGTTGAGAGCTCTGTAACCTACAGGATGTCAGTATAATGGTTATATGTCCTTTAACAATCCTCTTTTTCTGGTATTTGGGTATCGAAATGATAAAATGCATGTGAACAAGAAATGACCAGAAGACGAGAGATTGTAGCAAAGGTTTCTCAAGTATGCAATTCACTAAACCATCAAACAAGGAGATTTTTGTGCCAGTTTGAGTTGCTATGCTTGCATCAGTTCATGTGTTATAAATCCAACCAAGATTATCTCTTCCAGTTCTGTGCTTGAACTGGAATTCCTGGAAATTTTCAATTGGGAAAGGATAAAACCACAGCATAAAGCACTGTTAACCTCTTTGTGCTACTGCACCTTGTCCTTGTGCTTCGCGTAATCTTGAGCAAGTCAGGCGCTACTCCTGAAATGCATTTGCAGCTCCTTTACTCTGGAAAGCAACAGTTCAGAGGCTGAGTCTTCAATGCCTCAGATTTCCAGATGTTTTTCCTTCCCAGCTTTTGCTTGCCTAATTACATTGCAAGTGTGTAAGAGCAGGCTCTCTCTCTCTGAATTTATCTGCATACAGTATCTAGCAGACTGATTGGGCTCTACAATGTGTGGCAATATTAATAAAAATAAAGCATAGAAGTAGCACTTCTTGATCAGTTAAGACAGTGGCTTGTCATCATAAGGAGGAATGTGCTTTAAAAGATTTCAGTGAAGATATTTGTACAAGCTGTAAGATGTGCTTTTGAAGTAATGGGAAAAAGTTTTCAAGATGACTTTTTATGATTTCAGGAAGATACCTAGTTTGTTTGTTATATCTATTGCACGTTCAACATGGAAAGCAGTTTCATTAATTCTTTTTGTTTTGTTTTTTTTTTTTTTACTTCAAGAGTGGCTACATGCAACTTGTTTTTCATCTTATTCTTTTGAGTGTGTACATGAAGATAGCAAAGAGCAAATTGTTACTTTATCCACAACATCTAGGGACACGTGTAACTTTCTGGAAGGCTGGGATCCTCCTTCTGTTGCATTTATTCAAGTGGTTTGTGAGCATGGCAGTGATTTTGTTTCCACTAATCTGAGCAAAGGAGAAGTTGCATAACCTGGGTTGCTCCTGTAACTAATATGATCTTTAAATCTGGTAAAGTCTGAAGGTTGGGTTAACACCAGTAAGTCTAGAGATCAGATGTTCAGAGAACTGATTAGTTATTGTGAGTCGGCAGATTTTGGTGAAGAAGGAGAAGCATTCTGTCAGCTTGCAGCCCTGGAAACAGCTGCGCCTGCAGCACAGCACAGCCAGTAGGAAGGAAATGCCTTTATTGGTAGGCACAGCACAGTCAGAGAGAGGTGAAGGTCCATTTTTGGGCTGTCTCCTCAAGATGCATATGTGTGGGATGGCGGAGGGGGAGAAAGGGAGGAGTTATTTCTTATAGTAATGCAGCCTAATGAGTAAGACAGGAGGCAGCCTACTGAGTTCAATGGCCCTGGAGGTTTGATGCTGCTGTGTTCAGAGGGGAAAAAAAACCCCAACGCATTGCAGATTTCATTTAGGCTCGCCAAGACTGTACAACTGCATCTAGGGCTTGCCTTGAGGGGCAGAGTTACTATCCATATAATCTGACCTAGATCAGTCCTTCCGGAGGCTTGCCATGCCTCAGAGCAGCCTGCAGTGGACTGAGAAATGCCGGGCACAGTGGGAAAGGCAAAGGCTGCAGGAAGGGTTAATTCTGGATTTGCAGTTCCCTGGGGGAAGACTGCAGTAGTTTGGTGCTCTGTGTACTCCTCCAGCGCCTCCTGCTGGGAATTTTCCCCGTGGAGCTGCAATTTAGGGGGACAAAGGAGGGCAGAAAGGGAGCAGAAACTTTTTTTTCTGGCCGTTTTCAGGGAAGGAGGTGGAATCTGCCTGCATGAGGTCTCATAAGTGCCCGGGATTAGTGTATCAGGGATAGCAAAAGGGGCAGGTGCAGCCCAAGGGAAAAACTAATCAAAGTTTCTCTGCGTGTCCTTAGGGAGGGATGGGACATGGTAAAGGGGGATTTGACCTTTCACAAATGGAAAAGGAGGGAGCAAACTCTCTTGCATCAGTCCTTGGCGGTGTCCTTTGCCTGTCACTGCAGGGATGTGATAGTAGGACCCTGCACTGCCTTCCCTGTAGTGGGAATTTATGGATTGACAGAGGCTTGCTATAAGCGGAGAGGGGAAGAAAGAGGGAGAAGGGATTGTTTGACTAGCTGCTGTCAAGTGGAGCTTAGAGAAAGCATTACTCAATCTGCCTCTTCCCTCCTCCCACTGGGAAGCTGCTGCTTCTGCAGCAGGTCCAGTTTCTGGCAAAAGTTCAACACTGCACCAACTTTCAAAGAGAGAGGAGAAGGGAGGGAGAGAGGAGGAGAGTCCCGCATAGAGGAGGAGCTACTATGTCCCAGGCTCCCTTTGGCCAGAAGCCTAACTGCTGCAAGCAAGAAAAGAATCGGAAAGAGCAAGCCTCCCCTTTCCCATTCAGCAGCAATGCCTGCTTTGCCCCAGCTTTCATATAGTTAAGAAGTTTTCAGTGGCCTTATCACCTCTAGACCTCACCCCAAGAGCTAGTGTTTGTGGCTTATATTACACAAAACTCTCCCCAAAGTAGTCAAAAATGATGCAACAGACTAAGTATTCATGGGATCAGAAGAATTTTTGCCCAGGGAAGGTGGTTTTCTTCCCCTAAGTGTTCTGGGAGAAGGGGTCAGGTAAATTTTGGTGAGAGGGAGGGAGAAGAACACTCAAGAGGAAGGTGTCAAGGTAGGATGGGAACAGATAGGAAATCAAGGCAAACCTAGCAGAACATGAGCAAATAGCTGAGGAGTAAACACGAGTGGGCTTTGTACCCGCTGTAGGTCTCGTTTCTCTCGCTTCCTCAGAGCCTTTGCCAAGCACTAACTTAGAAAGCAGTGTTTGTGGACATCAAGGGCTTCTCCCCACCATTGCAGGAACTGGGCCCATTTCTGCAGTGGGAGTGGGAAGAGTCCAACTTCCCACTCTGGTCAGCGTGATGGCATCAAGATCTCTCCCTGCCCTTGCACGTTGAGCAACTCACGTGCACCTTTGTATGTACGTCCTGTTGGAGCACAGCTTCGATTGTGTGGGTCTGCACGTGCAGTACTATTTGGCCCCTTTTTTTTCCCTTTTCTGTCCTATGACAGTTACTCAAGTCAGTGGTATATAGCTATGTGAGAATTAGATGGGGTGCAGGAGAGGAAGAGGAATCAGCTGCTCTTCTGCTCCGAGTGAGTGGGAGGTGAATATGGCAGAGTGGGAGTTAATAGCATTTCTGCAGCTCCGAGGGAGTGTAGTGATGGCTCTGGGTTGCAGTGGGGAGGTTGGAGTATGGCAGCTTTGCTGATGCTCTCCCTGGAGCCAAGCCCCAGGGAATGGGCTGCATGGATGCTCTGGGAAGGCAGTGGCTATGGAGGGAGCTGTGTTTCTTGCCGTTATTTGCAGGTAGATTTTTGGGCAGAAGGAGACCAGCTCTCCATGGGAAGGTTGCTGGCATGGCTGCAGTCTCTCTCCTGCAGCTATTGCTGATGGGGAAGGGCAGGCCTTGTGCTCGCAGCGGGGAAGGGCGGTGGCTGCTGACATGCTCCCTTTTTGCCGCAGAAGGATGCTGAGTCACTCCTGCAGCGCCTGCTCCTCCTTTTGAACTTCCAGCCTTTCCTAGTCTCCTGCAGTGAAAGTGATGAAGGCAGCTCAGACTCCTCTTTTCCTCTAGCCAGACTTTTTTCTCTCTTTTCTCTCTCTTGTGCTCTCATTTTTTTCCCCTTTCTGGGTCCCAACCAACAGAAGGCATTGCTTTAAAATTAAAATTTATCGCTGTAGCTACATAAGGTGATGCTGAATCTATTTCTCCTTTGGTAATGGATCTTCCTGTTCCTCTAGAGAGCAGCAATTATATTTGATGAATACAGTGAATGCTGCAGCAATTTTCTTCTTTAAAGGAGCCCTCCTGGGCATTGAATCAGCAATGATTATCCATCGGGCAGACGTTTCTTGGAAGAAGGGCTAGGGCAGGGGAAACGTGATTTTTTTTTTTGCGTGTGTGTGTTTTGCTGGAATAGGCAGCAATAAAGCACTCTGTACTGCTACTTTCCACTGCCTGCTGTACAAGCTATTCCTTTACCCTCTTTTTCCTCAGGGATTGCTGCAGAACATCTCAGTAAAACTCTCAAAAATTGCCCAGCGTGCAGCTTTTGCGGGGATGCTCTGCAGGAAAATAGGAAGGTGAAAGATGAATCTCAGTGCAGGACTGTGCTTGTTTCACAGAGGCAGGGGCTTGGGGAGAAACGGGTGCTGACTGAATACTGGCATAGAAAAAACCCCTTCCATCAACATTTCACTGTTTGTCCTTTCCAAACATAAGTGGCAGCTAACAGCTGCAGTACCAGGTAGGAATTCATTAAGTGAAGGGTCCCGGTCTCCTAAAAACTAAGGTACTTGTTTGAGCGAGCTTTCTTGTCAGGGGATGATGATTCGTTGCTTCATGTCTTACAGCTCTATGTTATTATTCCTATGATCTTATTTCCTTCATATTACTACAAAGAGATGTTAGCACTGAATTTTTGTTAAGATTAGCTCATACTTCCTATTTTAAAATCCCGTTTCCATTTGTTCAGAACTTTAATATTAGAAACAAAAAACAAACCCTAACTTATCCTTTAGAAGCTCTTTTGTCTTCCCATATTTTAAAGCAGGGTCTTGAAATTTAATAAAGGTGGGCATTATTGCAGTCAAATCGTGTTCGTTATGGTACGTTATGATGAAATCTTTTAATTAAGTGATCATGCACAGTTTTTTCTAGAATACTTGTAGATTTATACTGTAAATTAAACTTTACATTATTAATATACTTTTTTATCCTCTTCCTGTAGCGTTCAACCCCATGTACTGTTTACAGCATGCAATACAAATTCTGCAGTGAATACCTTTAGTTTTTATGTTGGTTTTTTTTTCCCCATGGTGATCACACTGTAATTAATACTAAAATGCATTAAATGGTGAAATATATGCAAGAAGAAACATTTTACCATTTAACAAACCATTGCAAGCCAATTCCTCCTCCTTCACGTTTTAGGACGAAGCAAGGCCAATTGTGGCCAGCCCAACAATAAATCTGTCTCATTGGCTCTTCCTGGCCTGAAATCTAACTATAGGCTTAAAAATAGCTGTGAGACAGCAGGGTACATTAGCTACACACAAAAAAATCTTTATCATTAGTCCCTGCAGCTTCTACCTCTAGCATTTATTTTAGTCCAGTGGCCACTGCTAGCCACAAATCTAAATCCAGGCAGCTGTCCTTGGCACAGACCTGCTCTAAATCTCATCGAGTCCTAATCCTAACTTGTTTCAGAACATGACTTTCAGGGGGAATTTACTAGAAGGATAAAAAGTGGAAAACTTGTTTCTGAGCTCTGAAATCCTGGCTTCTCATGAGCTGCTGGTCAGACACAGGAAAAACCTTCTCTTTTTTCTCAGCCTGTGTTCCAGAATCTGCTCACATACTTATTGTTTCCTTTGTCAAATCTGTTTTTAGCTCAGCCGTTCCTAGCTCGACGTCTTTAGGGGATGCAGATGTTACATAATGAGTAAGTTATTTTTCTTGTAGAAAGACAAGAGGGTTAGAGTGGAGCCTCGGAATTAGGAAATCTTTTTTGTCAAGTCCTGCAATTTTCATAAAGCTATTTATATAGACAGAAGTATCTATCTGCCTGCAACAGCAGTTACATCAGGCTTCAAGATTTCATTGGAATAGCTTTAAGGGGATTACTCAAGTTAAAAAGGAGTGTGTGTAGGAAGACTGCCGGTCTTCCCTTCCCTGTGTGTCTCTGTCTTCCTCCCACACTTATCATCAAAGTCTCTGAGCCTAGTAAACTGCTTTAGAACATTTGGAACTGATGCCCGTGAATCTTCTCCGGTAGCTAATGGGCAGATCGTTCCTAATGCACTTTGTGTAGCTATAAAAGGAGTATTAAAGACCAGGCTCTTGAAATATAATAGTTTATCAAAGAAATAGAATTAAAGGATGAAGCAAAACAAAAGCGGAGAGGAAGCATCAAGGTTTTTCCAGCGACTTAATTTCACTGTGCGTTTCTGTATGTTTGATTGACTAATAATAGAGTAAAACATTGTCTTATTCTGGAGCTTTAATCTACAGATCTCAAGATGCATCACAAATACTAATCAGTAAGCTTCAAAGGAGATTTGGATTGTCCTAGCTAAATAATAGTTAAAGAACGTTTAAGCAGTACTGGCAATGTTTTCTGAAGGTGGTCCTATTGCATTTGCTTGTTTTAAAGACCACAGTCACTTAATGGCTTCTCGTGAGTTGCTACAAAATGACACCACTGCGAAGTGAAACCAAAACGGGGATGTTTTTGTTATTGTCTTATGTTAATACATTTGATTACTGATTCCGGTTAAGGATCTGATCAGTGTCTTTCTGAATGGAAAATACTAGCTGTGTCTTTCCTGCAGTCTGTCAACATTCGGAATGATTATGTGCAAAATGAAAACTCTTATTTCTTCAGGCTAGTACACCAGATATGTAAACCCATCCTATTAAAGGAGTAATTTACTTAACAAGGCACAAAATTGGCTTGCCATCCCATGAATAATTGGAATAAATATCTGCCATCTGAGCCCTTGCTGCAGCCACTAATACAGATTGAGATTTGCAAGGTTTGGCCGGACTGTGTGCTAAAAGCGCTCCCGTGTACAGACTTAACTGCCTTCTGTGCCGGGGAATTACAGATGGGCCCCAACAAAATCCCTCAACATGCCCAGTGCGCTTGTATGGCAGAACAGGCAGACGTGAAGAGGGGGTGAGCAGGAGGTAGAACAGGCCATGTTTATTCTAACCTCTATCAGCCCAACTTAGAAAAAGCTTTATATTCTGTTGGGGTCTGAGGATTCTGTGTGTAACCGCTTTTGTTGTGGAACAGTATATATATGATCAACTATGTGGGGGGATATATTTACTCTTTAACATCCTGATCTTCACACTTTATGGGATCAGAGGTCTGGAAAATGGGACAAGAATGTAGAAATGATAACTTTTCATTACATGAATCTTTAATTTCAATAATAAAAAGGTAGCTCTGTTTTCCATAAATCATAAATCCATTACTATGGTCAGGAAGGAAAGAGAATATGAAATTTACCTGAGGTATGACTTGCTCCCACCCTGGCGCTTTATCAGGATAATATTGCTTCACTTAATATCGTAAAATGTTTAGCACATGGACCTAAGTAATATTTACCCCAGGTCTGGATTTCTTCTGGGTTACTTTACACTGTGAAACACTTATCTTCCTGTCTTGCACCACTGCAACCCACACACCAGAGACCCACTCTCTAGGAACTGTATTTAAAAATGATTCACCACATGTGTTTGGGTCTGACAGGTTTAATTACAATGCTCCATCTGTATGAGATAATACAGAAGAGCAATTGAGAAGAGTCAGAGACGTGCTAGGATTCACACTGGATCCCAGATGTTTTGTGTGTGAAAGCACGATACAGGTTATCAATCACGGAGTTAATAAATGGGCATCAGGAGGCACATGGTGATTGAATGTAATTACTTCATTAGAAAAGAAGGAAACATGAATTAACAGTACAAAATTAGGGGGGTCTGTATATCAGCATGTTAAAGAACATTCATTTATTAACACCTAAGGGTGTCTATCTGTTATGAATATGACGTTGTCTGTTATTACCTGCTGCCTTGCTCGGGGCTAATATTTGAATCTGTGAGCTTGAGAGCCAAAGGTGTCACTATAAGTAGTTCAAGGTAATGAACTTGGTCCCAAGGTGGGTGTTACCGAAGATTTTTCTGTTGATCAGGCACTCACTGAACAACAGTTTTACAAGTTTGAGTAGTGAGATCAAATCTTCACCCGTCCTCCTCAGAAAATCCAATCACGAATAGTTATTTAGGAATAGCAGTAGTATTATATAGGGAAGCTTTCTAGACAGTAGCACCCCCCTACAGGGACATAAGAATTTCTTCTCGACCTCATGACCCAGACATGAGGGGAGTCTGGCAGACACTTGTAAATTAGTTCTCACAAAGGCTGGGCATTCGTTTGGGACCCTGGCTAAATCTTTCCATTTATTATTGTCATAGCAATAAATAAATACAAAGGCAGAGACCCAGCATGATTGTTTTTTTTACAGACAGGTTGTCTTCCAGTTCTTCAAATGTTGCCTTCCATGATGAGATCATTCCAACCTCAGTGTTTTCAGGATGTGGCACTTAGAAGTCACGTCGCTGGACTAATCCTGCATCTAAGAAGATAGGTAAGTGCTGCAGCTTTGCTGCTTTTCTTGGTAACATACTGTGAATTACTTATGCCAATTCTTCCTTGTCCTGGAGGCTTTGATGAAGGGAAGAAAATGCATGAGTATGCAGCTTCACTTATAGACTACAGTAAAATGGTTTATGAAACAGACGCGTCAGCACATAGTAGAGTTGGTTACAAGTTGTAAGGATAGGCTGACCACCTACATGGATGCCATGTATTAGTTGAAATTGTAGCAAGAGGAAATTTGCTGGATCCTGTCATAGAGAATCTGTTATTACCTGGGTATAACCAGTATATTTTTCTCTCTCCTATATCTCTGTGAATCTGGTGTTACATTAGTAGTATAGCTTGGAAAAGCTGTCATGCACGTCCTGGTTTAGAGAGATATGTAAGCATGCGCCTGACTTGAGAAAATAATGTAAAACTGTTAATGAATACTTTCCATCAGAGCCTGAACCAGCTGGCTCCCAGCTGGTGTTCTGTAGTGTCTGAACTTCACAAATAGCGCACGTATCCTCTGTCCACGTGTGTCTGTAATGGCACATCATCCTGTTTAGGAGTTGGGAATGGCACACATATTTACGGACTTTCAAAGAGAGCTAGTCACATAACACACTTTTATGCATTCCTGTGAGTCCCACAATGCACCTTCTAGCAATTTTGTACTCCCAAAGGTCTTCGTAGTAATGGCTGTAAGTGGTTTTCTGAGATGTCCATGGGAAAGCAGGAACCTGACTTTGGTTACTTTGTTACCCCAGAAATACCCTGTTCTTATGATATATAACTAATGGTTCTAATAAAAAATGAGAGAAGACAAAGGAGTGCGTAGCTGCATTTGTCACAGAGAGAAGGTAAGTGCATTTAACTGTTTTCATATATGGTATTATAGCGAAAGGCAGCTGTCATCTCGGCCATCACCCCAAATTCTGCATGTCTTTGCTTGTGCACCTTCTATTACTGCCTAAAACAATAGCCCATAACAAAGTAGGTTGCTGAAGAGCATGTAGATTCTATTACGTGTGCAGCTGCTGCAACATTTTTAATTCAATTTGTTAAGGGATATAGACATCAGCTCTATTAAATTATCTGCCTATGAGAAATGTGGGATGGGAGGGACCATTAGCAAATGCCATATGCTAACCTCAGCCTTGTCTGCACCATAATACAAGTTATGAACAAAGGCATATTCCCATTTGTAGTTACCTCATATGAAAGAGACTTATAGGGTCATCACATCCCATTGTTCACGCAGACCAAAGGATGAGGTTTGGGTGTGGGAAAGAGGACACAGGCAGATGCAAAGCTGTGTGATGGATATGCCTGATTACGGCATGAACAATAGCTGAGGAGAGAGGATCACGCTGAGCTTGCTGCTGTGAATTTACTCAAAATTTAATGAGGCCAATCTGCCACCTTTGCATCCAGCAGGAATTTTGCCATTGATTGGAAAGACAGCGGAGTAAGCTCAAAATCAGACATCAGGTAATGTCATTAGTGCACAGTTTTGTTGCCATTCTTTTTAGGAGATACAAAGCCGCCAGTAACAACACTTGCACATGCTCTTGTCAGTACTTCACAGAAAGGTAAGCTAGGGTTACAGCATTCTGTCCTCTGCTCGAAAATGACTGCTGTACAATTACACCTTGAGAAATACCCATCAGATGTCATGACTTTCAGTTTGCTTCTCCCACGTAGTGGCCTAATTACTAGTCTACCATCCTGCCCAGAGTGTAAAACATAATCAGAGGGTTCAGAGGCTGCTCTAATTAGTCCTTACCTTCTAAAAGCTGGGAATAAAATCCAAATTTTTTTTACTAGCAGACCCCTGTTCTATCTGTTTGATTATACCATTTCCTTCAAAATCTTTTTATTGGGGTGTCCAGTTTAGACTACTTCTTTTCAGATCACCTTACCTTGCTTTTATTTTAAGAGGTATTCAGTGTCTCACGTTACGGTTTCCCAGTTTAGGACTAGACTTCAATGTACCTCCATAGTATAAATAATACATAATGTCAAGAAGGAAGCTGTCTAGAACATAATTACTTGCAGTCTTTCTAATAACTTGGAGTAATATTTAAGGTTAAATTTCATTGTAGGTAGTCATGAAGACCAATCTGATTAGTAGTGTTAGTAGCACAGAAGTCGTCTTTGATATTAGATTATTGCTGCTTTTCCCCTATCAAATTTTTTTGCCAGTGTTCATTGATTAAGCGTGCTGCTCCAGGCACAAATAAATAAATAAATAAAATCACATCCTGCAGCTAATCAATGAGCTGGTTTTTAGAAGTCTGCAGATCATATTACAAGGGCAACTGCTATTGCAGGTTCAGCAGATGTGACTGCAAGCTGTGATTTTGCATGCAAATGTGATTTAAAAATAAAACAGTGTCTGTCTCCCTTTCAGCCCTCTGGTTTCAAAAATGGCCTGTTCGCTCAAATGCTAGAATGCATTTCTTTAAACACCATGTTATGTGATGAGGTTGGCACAACCAAAAACTTGTTTCAGCTTTTCTTACTATTTGGTCCTTTGCACAAGGCAAAAAGAATTTCACATCACAAAACCCTACTTTAGCCCATCGCCATTGATCAATATCATTGGACGCAGTGCCCTAATATATACTGGCAAAGCAATTAACTCTCATTATTTTGCCTGATTCCCATCCTGAAGGGACTAGGTGGAAGCAGTGTTGACTCAGTGCAGTTGTAATGGAGATGAGCATTTCAGTGGATCTTTTAACATGCCACAATCGTAATTTCTTTCCTTTAATTTGATGTGCAAAAGCGTACATTTTATTTTTGTCAATATGGCTCTCTCTAGTCACTTATTGACATTTTTATATGTGGCACTTTGACATTCTAATAATATTCTTAAGGGTCCTTCCAATGTTAAGATGATACTAAAAAGCTGAGAATGAAATAAACAGATTTGTGAAAGTTTTGTAGTAGGAATCGTACAAGAACAGATTCCCACAGAGATAATGTTTCAAATTGATAAGGTGGGTAAATAATGGAAGAAGGTTTGTCCAAAATGGCACAGTGCAGTAAGGAAGACCAATCTGAACCTTGCTGTTATTTTCAGTTATCCATTAGCTGATGCTACTCTTCCTCCTTACAATCCCACATAATAGTCCGTGTAAGAAAGCAGACTCCAGCGCTTGCTGTGATCTCACCCGTAAGTGTTTAACTCCATCTTTATGGGCAGTGTGTGCTATTACTATATCCTAAAGTGGCTAAAGAAAGTGGGACTCCTTTTTATTGATTTCTGTGGACTTTTAATTAAGTCCTCATGCAAACCTGCCTGAATCTCTTAAGAGTTACTGGGAGCTTTATCAACAATTCTGCTCAGTTCAGAAGAATATTTATGCCCCTAACTTAGTAAGTCAGCAGGAGTCCTGCTGTGGAATGGGGGACATCTCCGTGTACCTCCATCCTCCTATGGAAGGGTTATAAATGCTTAGAAAATTTTGAGCTGTCATGTGAGTGCTTTTAAGTCAGTAACAGCACTGGCTGAGGTCCACAGACATTAAACTAACCTTATGTTCTAAATATCTACTTATTAAATACTGTGTTTCAGTACTCAGTGATGCTTATTTCCGCACGCCTGGGTGTCTGTCCTTTCTTTCTTTTCCACAGCTAACGCTTCCTAGATTTTACTCTTTCACATTTATAACAAATGTGTTCTTTTGAAATGCAAAACAGTGGCAGAAACCGTTGTGTGGAGAGAACTCTTGAGTAGATTCTGTAGCTGTGATGAATCTTTATTTTAATAACGGGTGGGTTAACAAACATGAAAGGAAAAGCTTTTGAGGAAGTGAGGCTTGTCTCTTTCCTACCAGGCTGCTGATATACTCCTTCTCAACCACAGCTGCTTTGAGCCATTGTGTTCCTGTATACATTACATTTCAGCCTGCGCTTTTTATAGATCCCGTGATTTTTAAAGGAAGGGGATATCTGACCACAGGACCACTGTAAGGTTATAAAATGTTACATGGAAAAACAAGAATCATCCTATAGGATTTAAATTTTTAGTACCAAGTCACCATGGGCAACATCCTGCTTACTTTACTTCTATTTTAGCCAAAGGGTGTTTTGTAAGGATAGGTTCAAGAGGGATTTGGCCTTGTGTCTTTCACAAGGTCATTTTTGTCCAGCCTAGCTGTGGCATGTCTACAGAAGTGCCAGCGTCTGTGACTTGTCTAGCGATCAACAGTGACAGCAGAACATGACACTATTGTGCGTTGGCAGATAACAGCAAACAAATTGACCTTATGTATCGTGCATGTCAATAAACCAAACAACTCTATTCTTTTGAAAATAACTGCTCTTACTTTCTCTATTTCCTGCTTTCTCTCTTCCCCCTGCCCTCCCCCCCTCTTTTTTTTCCCAGTAGGTAGAACCAGTGGTGTGTAATGTAGACATTTCAGTTTTGGTTTAGATAGTCTTCGTGTACCAAGCTACAAATCCCGTTTTGAGTGCTTATTCTGAAGATGAGAAGCCAAGGGCTGCTGCATGTTATTCCAGGTTCTGAGACCAATAGTTAAGTATATCAGCTGCCCTTTGGCTATCTTGGAGCAGAATCCTTTGCCTTTAGATGTCCTTTATTCCTCTATGGAAGACTTACAGAAAAGAGGATGATCTATCTTGTGCAGTGCAGATTTACTCTTTCATTACCACGTTCTCTGTTTCACGATATACTCCTTTCTGTACCAGTCACCTCAGTATACTACCTGACTTCTTCCTGAATAGTTCCTATTTTAAATTGAATTGCACAATGTCATGCAGTTTCTTTGGGATTTTTTTGTTTTCTTTTTAGAACAAGGATAAGTAAGGAAAAGGCTAAAATGCCTGAGAGCCTGCATATCCGAGACTTCAGGCGTTGAGCACTGAAAGGCATCTGCAACACATTATTCAGAAAATACTAGGCAGACAACATACCCAGTGAGTAGGATCAGGGTATCTGAACTCCATCTTTAATGCCAGTACCTTTGTGCTTCTTGCTAGCATGATTTACAGCGCCTTAAATGAATTAGTACCTGAGCTTCACTGGTCTTGAAAGAACACCTATGCATCATCTTACTTTGACAGAGCAGCTAATCACATCCAGGAGAATTAGCAGACACGTAACCATAAATTCTGGCATTTAAACTTCAGATAAGGATTGGAGGTGAAAAACTGGGTTGGGAGCCAAGTAGATGCTGTAGTTTACAAAACACATCCTAGGCATTTGGGCAGAAATCTGGAAATCACAAGGTCAAAGTGTGCAGAAGTTGGTTTTAACTCAGATGCCCTAATCACTTGTTTGCACTCCCAAAGCTTACTAAAGTAACCAGAAGTATTGATCTCTAAGTTTCTTTCCTCCAAACATTAGATGTGTGTTCAGATAGACCGCTTTCCCATTCATCTTGCTAGTGAAGTGACCAGAACTTCCAGTGGTCAACCCCACAACGTTCTCATGCTGGCTGCCCAGAGGTGAATTATCTAGTAATGGAAGCCAGCTTTTCCAATATCCAGTCAACAACTGAAATGAAACAAAGTAAGGGTCTCAAGCAGAGTATCTTTAGCCAGCAGATGTTAAGGATGCTATTTTTATAGTGTCAACAGTAGGAAGAAACCACTTTCTAGTCCAGTTAGCTTTGTCTAGTCCCATCTAGAGGGGAAGCGCCAGTAATAGAGAGCCTTTGAGGAAGGAATAAAACAAGATGAAAGAAACGTAACCTTATCTTTGCTTTCTACTCATAAATCACTAAAGGTAATAATATGTGTCATCAGCTGCAGTGAATTAGGAAAGCTCTGCAGAAATCCTCTTTATACCAGCTTGAAGACGTGGGACAAAACACAGGTTCTGCGCAGTAAGTTTGTATTGCTCAGTACCAGATAACTCCCTGCAAACGTCCTTGAACTCTGAGTCAGTTTGGATCTCCATTTTTCTCTCTGTAAATGGTAAAGGATCTATACATGCAACAGTAAAGGTGTATGTGTAGCCTGGATTGCAAGTGCTCAAGGAACCTTCTGCTATTTTGTTTCCTACTATTCCACCGTACAACATCAAGTCCTATATCCAGTAGTTTCTATTACTAGACCAGGGATTTGCTTTCATTGGCACACTTACTGGGAAAGGTATCTCTAAATACAGGTATAAAAAAAAATGTACAGCAGTCTTATATGACATGGACTGCTTTGAATCTCTTTCTCATATAGATATATACACACATACATATGCACACACACACTGGTGTCTTTATACCCACCGGTGATTCCACTGGCTTGAATTGCTAAATTACCTGAGTGTAAAGGGAAAATCAGACCCACCTACTTAACAAAAACCATTGTACTTCGTTTTTGTTCTGACTGACGTGAGAAGGATTCAGTGCTTCAGCTGTCAGCAGTGAGACAGTAGATATCACCCTTGGAGCTGCTACAAACAAGCAAGAGCACTGAAAAGCTACTGACAGATTTTTATTTCTGTTAATGGGAGGTTTAGGCATTGATGTGAATACAAAAGAGCATAAGTTTTCTCTGTTAGGTACGTTTGCCTGGCTTATGTGTAAGGGCTCAAAGTCACTCCTGTTTGCATTTTCACATGGCATTTTTTTTTTTCATCTTTCCTCTATAACCGGACACTCTCTGAAAGGGATGTGTCACTGATTTCCTCCACGCTGTACTACATATTGTCTTGATTTTTCTTTTCTTTCCTGCAGCCTCAGCCAATTAGACTGTTAACATAGTTATTTGTGATGAAGGATGGGAGGAAGGCAGGAATCTAGGCTCTGAAACAGAACAGCAAGCCGTATGATTCTGCAGTGCATCCCTCCTGTCCATGCTGCATAGTCATTAATAAAGCCCCATAGGTTTCTCACTGCGTGCTCTCAGGCTCAGAATCTGGGCTGCCCTTCACAGGGGAGTCAGGATAATGCTGGTTTGGCTCTTCCCAAATTCAAATAGGTCTAACCTCTGGGACTGCTCTAATTTATTGTCTACAGCAGCTCTCCTGCAAGCTAGTGACAGACAACCTAGAACAGGTGAACTACAAAATGTTTTGTCTGGGTTTCCTCAGATCCTTGCACAGAAGCTTTATTCAATGGCAAGGAGGAACAGCAATCAAAGATAAATATTTGTGTGTAACAGATTGATTTGTTTAGTAATCTAACGCAGACAAAATTTTGATCTTGGAAAGAAATTCAGGTCAATTGTGAAATTAAAAGTCAAGGGCATTCCTTTAGAAAATGTTTCTCTGCTTTAGCTTCAGCAAAGTTCCACTTTTCCTTTATTCTTCTGACTGAAACTGTTTACTGAAGTTGACCTGGATTTACAAATAGCCGGTTTTTCATCAAAAGTTTAATGAAAGCCTGTAAGAGAATTTGTGTGGAACCTGTGCCTCGGTTTACCATATAACCCAGATGGGTTTGGGAAACTGCACTGTCATGCTTGCTTTGTGTCGGATCTTTGCAATGAGATGCAAGAATCAAGATTCTCAGGCAGGCATTTGCAAACCCTCTTCTCTGCGGCAAGCACTTCCTACGTGAAAAACAGCAAACCAAAATATTCTTTACACACATATATACTGAAACTTTGTTTTGAGGAAAGAGGGTATCTATAGTGAATACGGATCGCTTATATCCTAAGTTTCTAGCTTAAATACTGCATAATGTGATGCCTGCTTTTTTGAGGCAGTTTGCTTTAAAAGGGTTAAGCTTTGTGTTTGTCGACAGCATTGCAGCAAAGGGGATGAAGTAAGCTTGAAGGGCAGAAACGATGTACTGCATCTTTAACAGGGTGTGTCCGATCCACTTGCTGCAGTCTCTGCTGCAGTGAGGTTTAAATTGGGCTCTGGCTGTCTGTCTTGTTAACCCTCCTTATTTAATGATAATTGGAGACAGTCATCATATTCAGACATCGTGCCAGAATGGCTGTTGATCTGAAACCGACAATTAGCCCGTGAAGGATGGGAAACTTTGTACAGCACATATCCCCAGCTTTGTCACCCATGACTTTGTCCAGAAAAACTTTTTCACTGATTCTGTGCTTTAGGGAGTTAAAAGGTTGTGCTGCCTATAAAAAGGAGCCAGGCAGAGATTTCAGCACGCTGTAGCGTGTTGCCCTGTTAGGAACTTCATATAGTCATCAAACGTTTTCTGCAGCAGTTGCTGAATGTTGCTGAATCAATTTGGCACTTACAAGAAGGAGATTATTAGGCTGTTGAGTATCCTTGAGATTTTTAACAGTCCCTTAAACTTACTTTACATGTAGTCCTAAAAGATGATGGCTTTTATAAGTACTGAGAAGCAGTTTTTAGAGGATTAAAAGACAGAAGTGATTTTGAAATTGGACACTCTGCCTTCATAACTGCAGTGCTGGCTCTGCTGTGCTGGGCAGTCATCGATGGCGTGTTGGTTTAGGTATCCAGAGCTTCCCATGGTCTCCTGAGTGCGTGTGTTCTTTATATAAAAACATCCATCCGTAACAGAAATACCATATTCAAATCTTGTGAATTTGTGTATTACAAACTTGATAGGCAGTGTTTGCAGTTATTTTTATGTAAAAAGAAGACACTTTCTTAGCCTTCCTTGTAATTTATTACTACTCTGACACAAAGTGCTGCTATAAGAAGACTTCCAATGTCACCAAATGTACTTGCTGTTTCATGCTCAAATCTCATCCTTTTTTAATTGAGGCTTTGATCGTAATATGCGTCCAAGGCTTGATCTTTCTTCTAAGAAACTGAAGCAGTGGCAAATATTTTGCTAACCTAAACCAAAAGTAATATTTAACCAAAACAAAACTATAATTTAGGATATTGGTTTAATAGCAACTTGCACATTCTTACAGATTCATGCTGCTAGCTCATTTGTATGCATGGGCTCCTGCAGAATATGTGGAATCCAGATAAAACCGATCAGGCTTCCCGCTAATATTAAGGACTGATTGCAAGATCAGCCTCTGTAATTATAACATGGCAGACATAATTTCTGCTTGTCTGTGAAGTGTTCGCTGTACTCTTGGTACTGGAAATGAGATAAGTTGTTCAATTTCCTCTGATGTCGTGAGAATTCACAATTCTAAATCCTCTGGAGACTTCAGAGAAGATTGCAGAGAACTGTAAGTGGATAGCATTTCACTTAGAATTATACCCCACGTATATTTTCAAAGAAAGTGCAGAGCCAGGCTTCAAAGCTCATTGAGCGATGTTACAGAGCAAACCGTTTTATACGACACTGTGCATCAACTATATGAACAGTGAAATGCTGCTGATTCATCTGTATCTTTACTTTCACTTGGATGAACTCTGGTGCCACCAAGTGTCAGCCCACAGGAAGAAAGCAGCCCTGCCTGATTGACACAGCCAACTTAACTGATCTTTTTCAGGGAATGCAGTGATCTGCAGCAGGTGGGATCAGAGCTAAAATAATCTCTGAAATATAGAAATACAAAGGCTTGAAGTTGGGATTTACAGCATGGATTCTTCCAAAGCTTTAAAACTTATTGCAGCTTAGCTATTTATAACTGATTTAGCCACATTCTCAGCTTAAATTTGTTGACTGAAAGGACAGAAATCATGATTCAGTTATTAATATACCAAACATAGATCCTACGGCACAGTTGAGACCAAAAAAACGTACCAGATGCTTTGTTCGTGATTATGTCCTTTTCCTCCTGAGCCAGGGATTCAGCAGACGTCTGAAAAGAATTTTGAAGGGGTGGCCTGAAAGCCAGCGTGAGGTTGCTGGGATTTTGCATACAGGGAAAGAGCTGGAAAGGACCTTATTCTGTTGGTCTCTGAAATGCTAGTTCTGCAGGTGACAGGAAAAGGAGACAGGATACTAGTACGAAACTGTGGCAGCCTTAAAGCAATGGTGGGTGAGACAATACCTCATATGAATACATTAATCTTATGTAATCTTAGAGAAGCAAGCTTGCCAGAACTGACGTAAATAGAGAACTGGAACATTTTTAGGTATATACTCTGCTTGATTCTCAAGTGGACTGTATCTGCCAGCACTCACTGTGCTGGTATTTTTATATGTTTTTTTTCTATACTACTCAAGGTGATCCAGGTTTGTCCTGCATTCCTTCTGCTGTGCTATGAGAAAGGAATAATGCCTAGGTTTTAGAGCTTTGGTGATAGAAACTCTTGCTGTCCTCATCCCATCGGTAAAGCTTTACTGAATTGCAGCATCTCTGGGAGTTGTATTATCAAGAGTTGGGTCTTTTTTAGTCCTTGTTTTCTTTTGAACAAAATTTGGAAGATTTTACACTGGCTAATTATACTGTACTATTACAGCAGTCCTGTTAAGACTGGAATGCTTGCATAAGAAATTAAACCTGTATGAGTAGATAGCCTTGAGTCTTTTACAGGAGATCCCTCTTGGACTGGGGACTCTAGCCCAATGGAGAATTGTTCCCTACAGTGTATTTTCTAATTACTATTTGCATATGAATCTTAACTGACAATTCCTAAGTGGGTGAAAACTGGAAATAGCCAAGCGATAGATAAGGTTCTATACCTTTTCCTTTTCTATCCTAGAAGAAAGACTGCAGAGCCCCGTAGCCCAGGCAAGACAATCGTGCACCTCCCCAGGAGATGAGCCGGTTCCCTGCAGTGCTGAAACAAACGCTTCCATGTTCATAGGGCCGGGGATGGCTTCATCAAATTGCACATCAAATCTGCATCTGCCTTTCCTCCCATAAAACAATACATTGAACTGCTACCTATGAATCAGTCATCCCATCTGGTACTCACTGAAACCAGAGAGAGCTGAATCACCAAATTGAAAAGAGTCAGAGCTGGTTCCTTAGTTGATGGATTTATGTCGCAAGGTGTGAGAAACATTCAAAGGCCTGAGCGGTGTCAGCATGTCACTGAAGGCAGCAGAGTGGGGCTGATTTACAGCAGCTGAGATCCAGTGTTCTCATTTGCTTTCTAATGCAGACTTTGGACTAGTAATTACAGATTGAACAAGAGCACACATAAGAAATGCACATATTTTCTCTTAGGACAAAAGGCTCATCCTTTTTGTGCAGTTTTGTGGGGTTTTGTCTGTTTAAGTGGGGTGTGTCTCTAATTTATATTTCAAGACTGAAGTGATGTTCCAGGCTAAAGACTGTCATCTCTCTTATTTCTGTTACTGCATAGGCTTATAAAAGAATGCTCGCCTGATTCTGGAATCCCCTAGCGCTTAATCCTCCACCCTGAAAGCTAGTGTTGGATCAAGCACTTTGTCTTACTCTGATTAGTTTTTGATGTCAGTAGAGCAATAGTATAATCAAGTCTTCCTGCCTTTCTTGCCGTGCAGCTTTGATGAACAAATTAGTTAATGTTTTTAGACTGCTATGTTAGCAATAAGTATTATTTGGGCTGAATTACTTGGGCAGGGTGTTAACAATCTGTTCCTCTTCAATGTCTGTTCTAAACTCACTAATTAAAATCCAGACGAGTAGGAAGACAGAGGGAAACTTTTTCTTACCTATTACAGAATAACCAGTTACCAGCAAGTAATTTTTTTTCCTTTTGCTTGGTTGGTTGATTCTGCTTTGCTACAGGCAGTGCATGTATTTCTAAATGCCTGGCAACAGTGATCTGACGTCAGTCCAGGCTCACTCCTGAGCTGCAGAAATAGAGTGCCTTGTCAACGTGTTCTCCTTGTGAGTGAGCTACATTATGCTATTGCAGGGATAGACTGTGTCTGAGATCCCCTGGCTGCGCAGAGAAGTGAAAACACGATGGCTAGAGAGGGGGGTTATAAACAGGCTGGTGATGGGTGCGTGGTGTGTGCTCCGTGTTTAGGGCATGGGTCCATGAGCACAGCAATAGCTGTTTCCCCACAGGAACAAGTGACAGCTTGTCACCTGATGACAACTTCTGTACAAGGCAGAGTGGCAGAGCCACTGTCTTCCATAGAGCGAAATATTATTCTGTGCAGGGCAGTGGTTCCCCATTCCTGTAGGACCTGTGGAGTGATCTACTGTAGGGAGTTACCACTCAGCCAGTTGGCAGTATCCTTACTTGGTGACTTCAGGTTCTTTTGGGCTCCCACAGAATAGGAAGTTTTACTGGGAAAAAAAAAAAAAATAAAATATGAGACATCTTCAAAATTAAGTGAGGTTGGCATAGTATACAGGGGGAAGCCTGCAGAGGGTATTTGTTACATCACTATGAAGTTTATCTTTGGTGTGGATTTTAAAAACTCAGTGACCACTTAATCACTTTTAAAATTTTGGACTGCCACTTATGGCTTTGGAAAGTGAAGATGTTTTGAGTTGTAGTTCATGTGCACATCTATAGAAAATCCTTATAGAGCATGACTCTGCAAATGCACTTTTTGTTCTCACACAGCAAACACTGAGAGCATAACTGAATGACAGTTTCATCTCATCTTATGGCTCTGTGCTGGAGGAGGTAGTTTTTCATGATAAGAAAATTAAGTCTCCTCTTGTTTGCCGTTGATGTTAGCTGTAGAAATATTTGAGGCAGGCAAGGACTTTTGTAGGAAATAACTTTACAGAAACTGAAATACCGTATGCTGACTCTTCAGCTGTGCAAATTGCGCCATCTTTATGGATTTATGTGGAGCTGTTTTCATTTGCTTTTCTTGTACTACTGCCAAGGAACCTGCCCATTGGTCCCAAATATCACAACTTGTGCTGTCACCTTGCCATGAAATGGGCCAGGGCTGTTTCCATGCTGCAGTGAAGAGCGTTCTCTCCTTCCAGAGGCTGGACTACTCCCTGCGAAGTCTGGGCTAGCACTGTTCTTTTCCATGCTGATCTCTTAGTGGCATCTAGTGTTCAACACATGTCATAGCGTCTTCTCGCAAACGTTTGGGGCTTCAGTAACCTTGAGGACTTGCCCTGAGATAAAGCATTTGTAGATCTCTCTTTATGGAGAATATCCACTCCCACATGAGGGCTGTAGGCTTAGACCTCTTAAAAGAAACCATTTCTAATACCCTCCTTCTCCCTAGATCCCAGTGCTTGCCTTTGATTTTGGTATTTAGCGAGTCTTTTCTTAAACTTTGATATATTTGTCATTAATTCTCACTCTTAGGGATTTAGGATCTCCACAGCCCTCAGTGCTAATCTCCATTTCCCCACAGCAGAGATTTTTCTCTCCCAGTACAGTTGTAAAAGTTTTGCTTTTCTGGAGGGATGAAACAATCTAATGGATTCTGTGTTAGAACAAACCTCATGCTCTAGGAACATCAAATGACATAGAGGGTGTCTGTGCATGTCACTGGCAGAAAGTCTGTGTTGAAGCGCTCTACCCCTTTTGTGAGGTTTGTATGGGGAAGGGAGGGGAAAAAGCAGGACACGGAACAGCCGTGAGCAGCAGGGTGTGAGTTAAGAGATATCTTAAAGGTTAATGCCAGAGGTCTTCAAACCCTTAGACTATACTGCTCATAGGTGTTCATTATTTTGGCTGTTCCACCCCATTCCTGCACGCAGTGAGAACCAAGTCTACTATGCTTCCTTTATTCTCTTTTTTTGGTCCCCTTTAAAAAAGAAAAAAGCTCTATATTCAGTATATTTATGTGAGTGGTGCTCTGCGCAGAGCCAGCGTACTCTCTTGAAGGCCTACCTGTGCAAGAGAGGTGCAAAACTTTGAATGTCATCTGTGCTTTTATTTCTAGAATGGAGGGGTTCCCAGGTGGTGAAGCGTTCTACCTCTGGAGAATTAAAACCGAATGAGACATCACAAGAAATTTACTTTAAAAATGAAAGCCTATTTCAAGCCAGAGAGAATTGACTTACACAGAGGACATTTAAAGCTCTGAAGACAGCCACTTATCAGCAGTATTGCACGCAGCAGGCAGTACCCTAGAAAAAGTGATTATTGTATTGGTATTGTTTCTCAGTTTTGGTTCTTCATATTGCAAATATTTCTCTTTCCTCTTTTTCAATGGGAGAAAAGGGAAATAAGAAAGTTGAAGAAAAAAATTAGAAAGATAAAACTCATAAAAAGAGTCAGATGAATGGAGAAATTCTTAGGGCTATGAATTGAATGTATTGCTCGTGTGCTCATTTATTCCTGTGCAAATGGAACTGAGTCATAAGAAGCATACAGTCTTTATTTTTTTTTGTGTGTGCATTGCGTAATAAAACTTAGTGCTTGTTCAGAGCCTTTCCTATAAAGATCTCTAAGTTGCTTATGCAAATAAATCAAGCCCTGCAAGTAAATACAGGGGAGTTTGTCTTTATTGAGGATGCAAAGAATAAGCTGTACCCAGAACCCTTAAGTTGTAGGTTAGTACTTACGAAGAATTCCATATAACCATTAATTGTTTGCAACAAAATAATGCACATCCACATCTTTGTAGGTCCATACTTAGGTCCATACTAAGTAGAGATTAGTCTGAGTCACAAAATATGTATCTGGGTATTAGATTGGGTGACTTCTTGGCGCCTTTATTGTTTGTGAATAGGTCTAGAAACTGCAGCACTTAGTATTAGCTTGAGCTCATCAGTTCTAACACCTTGATTTGATTTTTCTTTTTATCAGCATTGATTTATTATTTGAGAAATAATTACATCTGACAGTAGAGATAAGCAGGCAGCAAACTCCTGTGAGGTCAGAGTCAAACCCTTCCACTGTTGCTGCTCTCTCTCCATCTGAATCTACATCTCTCTGTCACCAATCAAATGTCTGTGACTTTTTTGTAAGGAAGCAACCTCTGAACCAAGGCAAAACAATTACTGTTTTTTATGAAATGCACGTGAACTCCCAAGGAAAAAAACCCTCTGCTCCTGCACGTAACAGGCTTCAGACTTAAATAGGTGGTTTTAGCTTTCTGGTATCCTGACTGCCAAAATCAGAGGCTTGATTTTGTAATAATACTTTTCACATAGACCTCCCAGGACCAGAGGAAGAAAGAGTCCTGCCCATAAAAAACGAATTATTGATTGCAGTCTGCTGAAGACAACTCCTAAGAATTATTGGATGCTCATTTCCAGCCTTGGACATTTTGATTAAATCTGACCGTACTACCCCCTGCTGAGGACACTTTCGGGAACAAGCTCTTCAGACATTAAAGATGTAAGAGATACATTAAATATAAAATAGTCGATAGGCACGACTCGGCTGTGATGGATAGATACCACAGGCATTGTAAGAGGGCTTCTACTAATAGGCACTTTGGAATTAGCCAGTGATTCTTAATGAAAATGCCTGCCAGCGCTTCCTCCTTTTAATCTTTCACATGATCTTGAAGAGGAGGGAGGAGCAGGATTACTGGCACAAAAGTAAAATATAAATTCAGAGTTTGCAGGTCTCTTGGTACCTGTTGCTTTATCGCAGTTGTGCCATAGTGGCTCCAGATGAGGGTTCTGGCCCACGATAGCAGAGAATCTGGAATAAGAGAGAGACGAAAAACTCAACCTGGATTCCTACTGCTGTAAATAAGCAGAGTTTCTGTCTAAGATTTTAAACTACTGTCCAGAGCAAAATGTATCCTTCATTAACACCACTTGCAGTTCATGCTGTTACACCAAGAATTTTGGTGAAATCTTTATCTTACTATTCGTCTCTCAGCTCCTTAAGTGTTGGCAAAACACCTTTCTATCTGTTTTTAGTGCTAAAACAAACTTTCATCACAGCTTTCCTCACTGCTCCGTGCATTGTAAAGATAGAGTAATTATGTATTCAGTAATCTCCTTTATCCTTTAGTCTTTTGCAATGAAACGTCTCTAACAGGTAGGTGAAAAATGCCACGATAGCAGCAATAACAAAGTTTATTCTTCTATCAGGAAATTAACTGAGCTCTGTTGTATCTCACTGATTATAAAACCGGTTTAATTTTCCATAGTAAATGGGAACAATATAACATAATAAACCCCACAGTACATTGGCATTGAAATTAAGTATTTTATCAGCAATACATTTCTACAAAACATTTATCTCCACAATAATTATTCAGTCGGGTAGCACAAGGGGGCGCAGGCATATTCACGGTGTGAATGGTGTCATAAAACAGATATTGCCCTGGGGACGCTTCGTTGCTGTTCCAAATCCAGCAGAATCCTGTGCTTCCTTTTCACAGTTCCAAACCATTCATGGAGCTGCTATACGCAGTTGCTTACATAGAAAATAGTATTAGAAAGTGTGTGAATATGGTTTTTAACAAAGTTAGGAACAAGGGGCTGAAAAGATAACCCTGGAACCATTTAGTTCTGTAGAAATCAACAAGTAGATGAAAGAAGACCCATCAGTATTACGACTTTATCATAGACAAATACCAGTTTGAAAGAGAGAAGTTTAGATCAACCCACCTGTTGTGAAAATTATCTTTCCTGAATTCTGGAGTCCTTTGTCCAACATCAAACATTCTTTTACTCTAATAAAATAGGAAAAGAATAAAATGATTAAAACAGAGTGTGGGAATTTGGAATCCCTAGGTTATGTCCTAGGGTCTGAAAATTTCTTTAACACAAAGATTGAAAAAAAAAAAATAATGTGAATTTGCTTTTCCCTTCACAGTAATTAGCCGTGGAATATAATTTTAAAGAGCAATGCCACCTCAACTGTTCTTCCTCTACAAGTTAGAGTGTCCTTTTAAAAAACAGTGAAATCAGTTCCTTTAAACCCATTTTCTGTATTTTCCTGGGCCTGTTCTTTAGGGTGATTCACTGTGAAGAAGGAGAGGAAATGACTTCAGTATTTTTGGAGGAAGAGTCACTTGCTGCATGCTTTTCATCATTCTTAATTTGGAAAGCTCGAGTCGGTAGCTGAGGGAGTTTTAAATAACCCCGAGTTTAACTAGATACCAAGACTTGGACACATACACAGATTTCCTTGTCTAATTATCTCATGATAAGTTGATAATGGTCATTTCTTGTGGAAGGTTCTGGTTTCTTTCAGTTACCTACTAAAGAGATCGTGTGTCTGTCCCTCTGGCAATAGATCAGAACCTCAGTTAATGTAATTTGTGGTAGAAACACTGGCATTGGTGGAGAACTGCTCACTCACAGCAGCTGACAATGTGTATTCTGCTGTTTCCTTTAATCTGCCGAGTTTGCGCAGGTAATTTTATGGCAGGCTTCATTTGGGTAGCTCCTACCTCATCAGGTCAGTTGTTGACAGGATAGAGTAACAGAGATCTGTATCTTACTGCACAGGTTTTGTAATAAAAGCTTGAAGTACTAAAGGTCTATTTCTGTCAAACTTTCTCTTCCTGTTATTCCCTAGAAATAGTCACAAATTCCAGTCCGGCAATTTTGCTTATGAGATTTTACCCAAGGCCACTGACTTGCAAAACCTTTCATCAGACATGCAGCCGTCTTTCAGACAAAGGGAATTGCAAGATAACCTCTGCCTATGCCTTCTGCTGACCTTTTTAAAAGAAGCTCAAAAGCAAGATACAACAATTTAACATCCAGCTGTTGGGAAAGATCTTGGCATCATGACTGGAAATATATCAGTCAGATGATCTACAACTGAAATTAATGTCACGACCCTTTTTGACATTACTGAGACCAACATTTGGTGCATGAAATGTGAAAAGCGAGCAAAACCATTTCTTTCAATGAGGCTGTGCTGATGTACATTCATTGAGGATTGTGACCACTGAATGAGTTACTAACATGAATAACAAAGTCTGGCTTCCAGCAGTAATTCATTCATGAGCTGAAGAGTTGAATTTGCTGCTGGCCCATGAGGCTTTTCCTCAGTGCATGTGGCAGCAATAAATGGACTCAAGTGAATTATAGATGATGAAGATAGTTAAAAGCAATTTTACAAGTGAGATCTCTGAATGTTCTA